>NW_026691512.1:0-88381 GCF_020826845.1 Diceros bicornis minor
CCCACACACCGCACAGGCCAAGGGCGCATGCGCGACCCCCCGGGGCCTAGGGCTGGCCTCTGGGGGGGGGTCCTCAGTGAAGGCCCCGCCCTCCCTCCAGGCTCTGACCCAGCTGCAGCTCTTCCATCGCCGCCCCTTCTGGACTCGGCTTCAGCTGTCTCCCTCCCCTCCCCCACTCCCACTCAGCTTGCAGGCCGCTTCCCTGCCTTGAATGCAATGCTCTGGCCCTGAGGGCCACAGACCTACTGGGGCTTCAAGCTCAAGGCTCTGCCTGGCCTGCTGCTTCGGCCAGGGGCTCATTTTTTCCTGGAAAGACAAAGCCATGGCCTCACCCCACGCCTGCACTTTGCCACGGCAGGCAGCCCACATGTAGGAAAGGCTCTGTGGAGTCAGAAGTGCCGAGACAGGCAGATGGCACCAGAGGGTTTGGGGGGCCAGGGCGCAAGTGGGCTAGCCCCTCCTCCCGGGAGTCGGGGAGGCCCGGCCTTCCTAGTGCCCAGGCCACGGCTCCGGGGAGAAACCCGCCATGGAGGGCACGCGGGAGGCCCCTCTGCCTGAGGGGGCAGGTGTCACGCCAGGGCCACTGCAAGCCTGGCTCGGCTTGCCCTGCTTTCTCCAAAGGAGGCTGGCCGACCAGCCGAACCTGGCAACCTGGGCCAGGCCCCTTCCAAGGGGACGAGTTCCAGAGGCTAGAGCCCTGGGGGCGGCTGCCAAGTCTCCTGGGGCGTGTGCTGGGCCCCCGTCAGAGGAGGAAGCAGCCTGGTAAATGGGTGTGCCAGGCCTGAGATCTGGAGGCCTCCCACAGCCGGGTCCCTGTCCTGCCCAGGCCCCCCGAGGGAGGACGATGGTCTGGCAGTGGCGAGCGGGGTGGGGCTGGCGCCGAGCCTGCCCTTGGATGCCCCGGGGGAAGGGCGCCGGGGGATGGGCTGCCTCCTGGCCAGGTCTGAGGGACCGACCCAGCTCGGGGCTGTCGGGGGCAGAGAGAGAACCCCCCTCCGCCCTTTCCTTCAGGTTCTTAGGGCTGGCCAAATCCTTCCCAAGACAGCTTGTCTGGAGAAAATCAGACCCAGCTGAAGAACATGTGTCCATGGGGGAAACCCGGGAAACTGAGTCTCCCCACACAATAGCAGAGATTCTCATCTTGCATCCTCTCCTGAGATAATGACAAAGGTGGATGTCCCGGGTGGGCCTGTGGAATGGGAGAGGGGAGGAAGTCTATTGTCATGCAGAGGGACATGGAAAGACTTGTCTGAAGCTTATCCCCTGCACTGGGGTCAGGTCGGGAAGGGACGGCACAGAGGTGAGCAGGAACCAACCGGCCTCTCTGTGGTGGGGCTGGCCCCGGAGCAGGCGTGGGGGTGATGGCTGGAAGTGGGATGGCGCGTGAGTTGGCACCAGCCAGCGGTGGAGGCAGAGACTCAGAGGTCAGGATCTCTCTCTCTGTCTCTGTCTCTGTCTCTCTCCCTCAGGGAGCTGAGGAGAGTAAGAGGTGGCGCCCCCTGCCCCACCTCGCCTACCTCTCCATGGGCCCTTCTTTCTCTGGCCGCTCCGGGGAGCCCTGCGGGCTTGGGTTCAACCCCCCACACACCGCACAGGCCAAGGGGGGCATGCGCGACCGCCGGGGCCTAGGGCTGGCCTCTGGGGGGGTGGTCCTCAGTGAAGGCCCCGCCCTCCCTCTCCAGGCTCTGACCCAGCTGCAGCTCTTCCATCGCCGCCCTTCTGGACTCGGCTTCAGCTGTCTCCCTCCCCTCCCCCACTCCCACTCAGCTTGCAGCCGCTTCCCTGCCTTGAAAGCATGGCTGTGGCCCTGAGGGCCACAGACCCTACTGGGCTTCAAGCTCAAGGCTCTGCCTGGGCCTGCTGCTTCGGCCAGGGGCTCATTTTTTCCTGGAAAGACAAAGCCATGGCCTCACCCCACGCCTGCACTTTGCCACGGCAGGCAGCCCAGATGTAGGAAAGGCTCTGTGGAGTCAGAAGTGCCGAGGACAGGCAGATGGCACCAGAGGGTTTGGGGGCCAGGGCGCAACTGGGCTAGCCCCTCCTCCCGGGAGTCGGGGAGGCCCGGCCTGTCCTAGTGCCCAGGCCACGGCTCCGGGGAGAAACTCGCCATGGAGGGCACGCGGGGAGGCCCTCTGCCTGAGGTGCAGGTGTCACGCCAGGGCCACTGCAAGCCTGGCTCGGCTTGCCTGCTTTCTCCAAAGGAGGCTGGCCGACCAGCCGAAACTGGCACCTGGGCCAGGCCCTTCCAAGGGGACGAGTTTCCAGAGGCTAGAGCCCTGGGGGCGGCTGCCAAGTCTCCTGGGGCGTGTGCTGGGCCCCCGTCAGAGGAGGAAGCAGCCTGGTAAACGGTGTGCCAGGCCTGAGATCTGGAGGCCTCCCACAGCCGGGTCCCTGTCCTGCCCAGGCCCCCCGAGGGAGGACGATGGTCTGGCAGTGGCGAGCGGGGTGGGGCTGGCGCCGAGCCTGCCCTTGGATGCCCCGGGGAAGGGCGCCGGGGGATGGGCTGCCCCTGGCAGGTCATGAGGGACCGACCCAGCTCGGGGCTGTCGGGGGCAGAGAGAGAGAACCCCCCTCCGCCCTTTCCCTTCAGGTTCTTAGGGCTGGCCAAATCCTTCCCAAGACAGCTTGTCTGGAGAAAATCAGACCCAGCTGAAGAACATGTGTCCATGGGGGAAACCCGGGAAACTGAGTCTCCCACACAATAGCAGAGATTCTCATCTTGCATCCTCTCCTGAGATAATGACAAAGGTGGATGTCCCGGGTGGGCCTGTGGAATGGGAGAGGGGAGGAAGTCTATTGTCATGCAGAGGGACATGGAAAGACTTGTCTGAAGGCTTATCCCCTGCACTGGGGTCAGGTCGGGAAAGGGACGGCACAGAGGTGAGCAGGAACAACCGGCCTCTCTGTGGTGGGGCTGGCCCCGGGGCAGGCTGTGGGGGGTGATGGCTGGAAGTGGGATGGCGCGTGAGTTGGCACCAGCCAGCGGTGGAGGCAGAGACTCAGAGGTCAGGGATCTCTCTCTCTGTCTCTGTCTCTCTCTCACTCCCTCAGGGAGCTGAGGAGAGTAAGGTGGCGCCCCCTGCCCACCATCGCCTACCTCTCCATGGGCCCTTCTTTCTCTGGCCGCTCCGGAGCCCTGCGGGCTTGGGTTCAACCCCCCACACACCGCACAGGCCAAGGGCCATGCGCGACCGCCGGGGCCTAGGGCTGGCCTCTGGGGGGGGGGTCCTCAGTGAAGGCCCCGCCCTCCCTCCAGGCTCTGACCCTGCTGCAGCTCTTCCATCGCCGCCCTTCTGGACTCGGCTTCAGCTGTCTCCCTCCCCTCCCCCACTCCCACTCAGCTTGCAGGCCGCTTCCCTGCCTTGAAAGCATGGCTGTGGGCCCTGAGGGCCACAGACCTACTGGGCTTCAAGCTCAAGGCTCTGCCTGGGCCTGCTGCTTCGGCCAGGGGCTCATTTTTTCCTGGAAAGACAAAGCCATGGCCTCCACCCCACGCCTGCAACTTTGCCACGGCAGGCAGCCCAGATGTAGGAAAGGCTCTGTGGAGTCAGAAGTGCCGAGACAGGCAGATGGCACCAGAGGGTTTGGGGGCCAGGGCGCAACTGGGCTAGCCCCCTCCTCCCGGGAGTCGGGGAGGCCCGGCCTTCCTAGTGCCCAGGCCACGGCTCCGGGGAGAAACTCGCCATGGAGGGCACGCGGGAGGCCCTCTGCCTGAGGTGGCAGGTGTCACGCCAGGGCCACTGCAAGCCTGGCTCGGCTTGCCTGCTTTCTCCAAAGGAGGCTGGCCAGACCAGCCGAACCTGGCACCTGGGCCAGGCCCCTTCCAAGGGGACGAGTTCCAGAGGCTAGAGCCCTGGGGGCGGCTGCCAAGTCTCCTGGGGCGTGTGCTGGGCCCCCGTCAGAGAGGAAGCAGCCTGGTAAACGGTGTGCCAGGCCTGAGATCTGGAGGCCTCCCACAGCCGGGTCCCTGTCCTGCCCAGGCCCCCCCGAGGGAGACGATGGTCGGGGCAGGGGCGAGCGGGGTGGGGGCTGGCGCCGAGCCTGCCCTTGGATGCCCCGGGGAAGGGCGCCGGGGGATGGGCTGCCCCTGGCCAGGTCTGAGGGACCGACCCAGCTCGGGGCTGTCGGGGGCAGAGAGAGAACCCCCCCTCCGCCCTTTCCCTTCAGGTTCTTAGGGCTGGCCAAATCCTTCCCAAGACAGCTTGTCTGGAGAAAATCAGACCCAGCTGAAGAACATGTGTCCATGGGGGAAACCCGGGAAACTGAGTCTCCCCACACAATAGCAGAGATTCTCATCTTGCATCCGCTCCTGAGCTAATGACAAAGGTGGATGTCCCGGGTGGGCCTGTGGAATGGGAGAGGGGAGGAAGTCTATTGTCATGCAGAGGGACATGGAAAAACTTGTCTGAAGCTTATCCCCTGCACTGGGGTCAGGTCGGGAAAGGGATGGCACAGAGGTGAGCAGGAACCAACCGGCCTCTCTGTGGTGGGGCTGGGCCCCAGGGCAGGCGTGGGGGTGATGGCTGGAAGTGGGATGGCGCGTGAGTTGGCACCAGCCCAGCGGTGGAGGCAGAGACTCAGAGGTCAGGGATCTCTCTCTCTGTCTCGTCTCTCTCTCTCTCCCTCAGGGAGCTGAGGAGAGTAAGGTGGCGCCCCCTGCCCACCTCGCCTACCTCTCCATGGGCCCTTCTTTCTCTGGCCGCTCCGGGAGCCCTGCGGGCTTGGGTTCAACCCCCCACACAACCGCACAGGCCAAGGGCGCATGCGCGACCGCCGGGGCCTAGGGCTGGCCTCTGGGGGGGGGTCCTCAGTGAATGGCCCCGCCCTCCCTCCAGGCTCTGACCCAGCTGCAGCTCTTCCATCGCCGCCCTTCTGGACTCGGCTTCAGCTGTCTCCCTCCCCCTCCCCCCACTCCCACTCAGCTTGCAGGCCGCTCCCTGCTTGAAAGCATGGCTGTGGCCCTGAGGGCCACAGACCTACTGGGCTTCAAGCTCAAGGCTCAGCCTGGGCCTGCTGCTTCGGCCAGGGGCTCATTTTTTCCTGGAAAGACAAAGCCATGGCCTCACCCCACGCCTGCACTTTGCCACGGCAGGCAGCCCAGATGTAGGAAGGCTCTGTGGAGTCAGAAGTGCCGAGACAGGCAGATGGCACCAGAGGGTTTGGGGGCCAGGGCGCAACTGGGCTAGCCCCTCCTCCCGGGAGTCGGGGAGGCCCGGCCTTCCTAGTGCCCAGGCCACGGCTCCGGGGAGAAAACTCGCCCATGGAGGGCACGCGGGAGGCCCTCTGCCTGAGGTGGCAGGTGTCACGCCAGGGCCACTGCAAGCCTGGCTCGGCTTGCCTAGCTTTCTCCAAAGGAGGCTGGCCGACCAGCCGAACCTGGCACCTGGGCCAGGCCCCTTCCAAGGGGACGAGTTCCAGAGGCTAGAGCCTGGGGGCGGCTGCCAAGTCTCCTGGGGCGTGTGCTCGGGCCCCCGTCAGAGGAGGAAGCAGCCTGGTAAACGGTGTGCCAGGCCTGAGATCTGGAGGCCTCCCACAGCCGGGTCCCTGTCCTGCCCAGGCCCCCCGAGGGAGGACGATGGTCTGGCAGTGGCGAGCGGGGTGGGGCTGGCGCCGAGCCTGCCCTTGGATGCCCCGGGGAAGGGCGCCGGGGGATGGGCTGCCCCTGGCCAGGTCTGAGGGACCGACCCAGCTCGGGGCTGTCGGGGGCAGAGAGAGAACCCCCCTCCGCCCTTTCCCTTCAGGTTCTTAGGGCTGGCCAAATCCTTCCCAAGACAGCTTGTCTGGAGAAAATCAGACCCAGCTGAAGAACATGTGTCCATGGGGGAAACCCGGGAAACTGAGTCTCCCCACACAATAGCAGAGATTCTCATCTTGCATCCTCTCCTGAGATAATGACAAAGGTGGATGTCCCGGGTGGGCCTGTGGAATGGGAGAGGGGAGGAAGTCTATTGTCATGCAGAGGGACATGGAAAGACTTGTCTGAAGCTTATCCCCTGCACTGGGGTCAGGTCGGGAAGGGACGGCACAGAGGTGAGCAGGAACCAACCGGCCTCTCTGTGGTGGGGCTGGCCCCGGGGCAGGCGTGGGGGTGATGGCTGGAAGTGGGATGGCGCGTGAGTTGGCACCAGCCAGCGGTGGAGGCAGAGACTCAGAGGTCAGGGATCTCTCTCTCTGTCTCTGTCTCTCTCTCTCTCCCTCAGGGAGCTGAGGAGAGTAAGGTGGCGCCCCCTGCCCACCTCGCCTACCTCTCCATGGGCCCTTCTTTCTCTGGCCGCTCCGGGAGCCCTGCGGGCTTGGGTTCAACCCCCCACACACCGCACAGGCCAAGGGCGCATGCGCGACCGCGGGGGGCCTAGGGCTGGCCTCGGGGGGGGGGGGGGGGGTGGGGTCCTCAGTGAAGGCCCCGCCCTCCCTCCAGGCTCTGACCCAGCTGCAGCTCTTCCATCGCCGCCCTTCTGGACTCGGCTTCAGCTGTCTCCCTCCCCTCCCCCACTCCCACTCAGCTTGCAGGCTGCTTCCCTGCCTTGAAAGCATTGCTCTGGCCCTGAGGGCCACAGACCTACTGGGCTTCAAGCTCAAGGCTCTGCCTGGGCCTGCTGCTTCGGCCAGGGGCTCATTTTTTCCTGGAAAGACAAAGCCATGGCCTCACCCCACGCCTGCACTTTGCCACGGCAGGCAGCCCAGATGTAGGAAAGGCTCTGTGGAGTCAGAAGTGCCGAGACAGGCAGATGGCACCAGAGGGTTTGGGGGCCAGGGCGCAAGTGGGCTAGCCCCTCCTCCCGGGAGTCAGGGAGGCCCGGCCTTCCTAGTGCCCAGGCCACGGCTCCGGGGAGAAACCCGCCATGGAGGGCACGCGGGAGGCCCTCTGCCTGAGGGGGCAGGTGTCACGCCAGGGCCACTGCAAGCCTGGCTCGGCTTGCCTGCTTTCTCCAAAGGAGGCTGGCCGACCAGCCGAACCTGGCACCTGGGCCAGGCCCCTTCCAAGGGGACGAGTTCCAGAGGCTAGAGCCCTGAGGGCGGCTGCCAAGTCTCCTGGGGCGTGTGCTGGGCCCCCGTCAGAGGAGGAAGCAGCCTGGTAAACGGTGTGCCAGGCCTGAGATCTGGAGGCCTCCCACAGCCGGGTCCCTGTCCTGCCCAGGCCCCCCGAGGGAGGACGATGGTCGGGCAGTGGCGAGCGGGGTGGGGCTGGCGCCGAGCCTGCCCTTGGATGCCCCGGGGAAGGGCGCCGGGGGATGGGCTGCCCCTGGCCGGGTCTGAGGGACCGACCCAGCTCGGGGCTGTCGGGGGCAGAGAGAGAACCCCCCTCCGCCCTTTCCCTTCAGGTTCTTAGGGCTGGCCAAATCCTTCCCAAGACAGCTTGTCTGGAGAAAATCAGACCCAGCTGAAGAACATGTGTCCATGGGGGAAACCCGGGAAACTGAGTCTCCCCACACAATAGCAGAGATTCTCATCTTGCATCCGCTCCTGAGCTAATGACAAAGGTGGATGTCCCGGGTGGGCCTGTGGAATGGGAGAGGGGAGGAAGTCTATTGTCATGCAGAGGGACATGGAAAGACTTGTCTGAAGCTTATCCCCTGCACTGGGGTCAGGTCGGGAAGGGACGGCACAGAGGTGAGCAGGAACCAACCGGCCTCTCTGTGGTGGGGCTGGCCCCGGGGCAGGCGTGGGGGTGATGGCTGGAAGTGGGATGGCGCGTGAGTTGGCACCAGCCAGCGGTGGAGGCAGAGACTCAGAGGTCAGGGATCTCTCTCTCTGTCTCTGTCTCTCTCTCTCTCCCTCAGGGAGCTGAGGAGAGTAAGGTGGCGCCCCCTGCCCACCTCGCCTACCTCTCCATGGGCCCTTCTTTCTCTGGCCGCTCCGGGAGCCCTGCGGGCTTGGGTTCAACCCCCCACACACCGCACAGGCCAAGGGCGCATGCGCGACCGCCGGGGCCTAGGGCTGGCCTCTGGGGGGGGGGGGGTCCTCAGTGAAGGCCCCGCCCTCCCTCCAGGCTCTGACCCAGCTGCAGCTCTTCCATCGCCGCCCTTCTGGACTCGGCTTCAGCTGTCTCCCTCCCCTCCCCCACTCCCACTCAGCTTGCAGGCCGCTTCCCTGCCTTGAAAGCATGGCTGTGGCCCTGAGGGCCACAGACCTACTGGGCTTCAAGCTCAAGGCTCTGCCTGGGCCTGCTGCTTCGGCCAGGGGCTCATTTTTTCCTGGAAAGACAAAGCCATGGCCTCACCCCACGCCTGCACTTTGCCACGGCAGGCAGCCCAGATGTAGGAAAGGCTCTGTGGAGTCAGAAGTGCCGAGACAGGCAGATGGCACAAGAGGGTTTGGGGGCCAGGGCGCAAGTGGGCTAGCCCCTCCTCCCGGGAGTCGGGGAGGCCCGGCCTTCCTAGTGCCCAGGCCACGGCTCCGGGGAGAAACCCGCCATGGAGGGCACGCGGGAGGCCCTCTGCCTGAGGGGGCAGGTGTCACGCCAGGGCCACTGCAAGCCTGGCTCGGCTTGCCTGCTTTCTCCAAAGGAGGCTGGCCGACCAGCCGAACCTGGCACCTGGGCCAGGCCCCTTCCAAGGGGACGAGTTCCAGAGGCTAGAGCCCTGAGGGCGGCTGCCAAGTCTCCTGGGGCGTGTGCTGGGCCCCCGTCAGAGGAGGAAGCAGCCTGGTAAACGGTGTGCCAGGCCTGAGATCTGGAGGCCTCCCACAGCCGGGTCCCTGTCCTGCCCAGGCCCCCCGAGGGAGGACGATGGTCGGGCAGGGGCGAGCGGGGTGGGGCTGGCGCCGAGCCTGCCCTTGGATGCCCCGGGGAAGGGCGCCGGGGGATGGGCTGCCCCTGGCCAGGTCTGAGGGACCGACCCAGCTCGGGGCTGTCGGGGGCAGAGAGAGAACCCCCCTCCGCCCTTTCCCTTCAGGTTCTTAGGGCTGGCCAAATCCTTCCCAAGACAGCTTGTCTGGAGAAAATCAGACCCAGCTGAAGAACATGTGTCCATGGGGGAAACCCGGGAAACTGAGTCTCCCCACACAATAGCAGAGATTCTCGTCTTGCATCCGCTCCTGAGCTAATGACAAAGGTGGATGTCCCGGGTGGGCCTGTGGAATGGGAGAGGGGAGGAAGTCTATTGTCATGCAGAGGGACATGGAAAAACTTGTCTGAAGCTTATCCCCTGCACTGGGGTCAGGTCGGGAAGGGATGGCACAGAGGTGAGCAGGAACCAACCGGCCTCTCTGTGGTGGGGCTGGCCCCAGGGCAGGCGTGGGGGTGATGGCTGGAAGTGGGATGGCGCGTGAGTTGGCACCAGCCAGCGGTGGAGGCAGAGACTCAGAGGTCAGGGATCTCTCTCTCTGTCTCTGTCTCTCTCTCTCTCCCTCAGGGAGCTGAGGAGAGTAAGGTGGCGCCCCCTGCCCACCTCGCCTACCTCTCCATGGGCCCTTCTTTCTCTGGCCGCTCCGGGAGCCCTGCGGGCTTGGGTTCAACCCCCCACACACCGCACAGGCCAAGGGCGCATGCGCGACCGCCGGGGCCTAGGGCTGGCCTCTGGGGGGGGGGGTCCTCAGTGAAGGCCCCGCCCTCCCTCCAGGCTCTGACCCAGCTGCAGCTCTTCCATCGCCGCCCTTCTGGACTCGGCTTCAGCTGTCTCCCTCCCCTCCCCCACTCCCACTCAGCTTGCAGGCCGCTTCCCTGCCTTGAAAGCATGGCTGTGGCCCTGAGGGCCACAGACCTACTGGGCTTCAAGCTCAAGGCTCTGCCTGGGCCTGCTGCTTCGGCCAGGGGCTCATTTTTTCCTGGAAAGACAAAGCCATGGCCTCACCCCACGCCTGCACTTTGCCACGGCAGGCAGCCCAGATGTAGGAAAGGCTCTGTGGAGTCAGAAGTGCCGAGACAGGCAGATGGCACCAGAGGGTTTGGGGGCCAGGGCGCAACTGGGCTAGCCCCTCCTCCCGGGAGTCGGGGAGGCCCGGCCTTCCTAGTGCCCAGGCCACGGCTCCGGGGAGAAACTCGCCATGGAGGGCACGCGGGAGGCCCTCTGCCTGAGGTGGCAGGTGTCACGCCAGGGCCACTGCAAGCCTGGCTCGGCTTGCCTGCTTTCTCCAAAGGAGGCTGGCCGACCAGCCGAACCTGGCACCTGGGCCAGGCCCCTTCCAAGGGGACGAGTTCCAGAGGCTAGAGCCCTGGGGGCGGCTGCCAAGTCTCCTGGGGCGTGTGCTGGGCCCCCGTCAGAGGAGGAAGCAGCCTGGTAAACGGTGTGCCAGGCCAGAGATCTGGAGGCCTCCCACAGCCGGGTCCCTGTCCTGCCCAGGCCCCCCGAGGGAGGACGATGGTCGGGCAGTGGCGAGCGGGGTGGGGCTGGCGCCGAGCCTGCCCTTGGATGCCCCGGGGAAGGGCGCCGGGGGATGGGCTGCCCCTGGCCGGGTCTGAGGGACCGACCCAGCTCGGGGCTGTCGGGGGCAGAGAGAGAACCCCCCTCCGCCCTTTCCCTTCAGGTTCTTAGGGCTGGCCAAATCCTTCCCAAGACAGCTTGTCTGGAGAAAATCAGACCCAGCTGAAGAACATGTGTCCATGGGGGAAACCCGGGAAACTGAGTCTCCCCACACAATAGCAGAGATTCTCATCTTGCATCCTCTCCTGAGCTAATGACAAAGGTGGATGTCCCGGGTGGGCCTGTGGAATGGGAGAGGGGAGGAAGTCTATTGTCATGCAGAGGGACATGGAAAGACTTGTCTGAAGCTTATCCCCTGCACTGGGGTCAGGTCGGGAAGGGACGGCACAGAGGTGAGCAGGAACCAACCGGCATCTCTGTGGTGGGGCTGGCCCCGGGGCAGGCGTGGGGGTGATGGCTGGAAGTGGGATGGCGCGTGAGTTGGCACCAGCCAGCGGTGGAGGCAGAGACTCAGAGGTCAGGGATCTCTCTCTCTGTCTCTGTCTCTCTCTCTCTCCCTCAGGGAGCTGAGGAGAGTAAGGTGGCGCCCCCTGCCCACCTCGCCTACCTCTCCATGGGCCCTTCTTTCTCTGGCCGCTCCGGGAGCCCTGCGGGCTTGGGTTCAACCCCCCACACACCGCACAGGCCAAGGGCGCATGCGCGACCGCGGGGGCCTAGGGCTGGCCTCGGGGGGGGGGGGGTGGGGTCCTCAGTGAAGGCCCCGCCCTCCCTCCAGGCTCTGACCCAGCTGCAGCTCTTCCATCGCCGCCCTTCTGGACTCGGCTTCAGCTGTCTCCCTCCCCTCCCCCACTCCCACTCAGCTTGCAGGCTGCTTCCCTGCCTTGAAAGCATTGCTCTGGCCCTGAGGGCCACAGACCTACTGGGCTTCAAGCTCAAGGCTCTGCCTGGGCCTGCTGCTTCGGCCAGGGGCTCATTTTTTCCTGGAAAGACAAAGCCATGGCCTCACCCCACGCCTGCACTTTGCCACGGCAGGCAGCCCAGATGTAGGAAAGGCTCTGTGGAGTCAGAAGTGCCGAGACAGGCAGATGGCACCAGAGGGTTTGGGGGCCAGGGCGCAAGTGGGCTAGCCCCTCCTCCCGGGAGTCGGGGAGGCCCGGCCTTCCTAGTGCCCAGGCCACGGCTCCGGGGAGAAACCCGCCATGGAGGGCACGCGGGAGGCCCTCTGCCTGAGGGGGCAGGTGTCACGCCAGGGCCACTGCAAGCCTGGCTCGGCTTGCCTGCTTTCTCCAAAGGAGGCTGGCCGACCAGCCGAACCTGGCACCTGGGCCAGGCCCCTTCCAAGGGGACGAGTTCCAGAGGCTAGAGCCCTGAGGGCGGCTGCCAAGTCTCCTGGGGCGTGTGCTGGGCCCCCGTCAGAGGAGGAAGCAGCCTGGTAAACGGTGTGCCAGGCCTGAGATCTGGAGGCCTCCCACAGCCGGGTCCCTGTCCTGCCCAGGCCCCCCGAGGGAGGACGATGGTCGGGCAGGGGCGAGCGGGGTGGGGCTGGCGCCGAGCCTGCCCTTGGATGCCCCGGGGAAGGGCGCCGGGGGATGGGCTGCCCCTGGCCGGGTCTGAGGGACCGACCCAGCTCGGGGCTGTCGGGGGCAGAGAGAGAACCCCCCTCCGCCCTTTCCCTTCAGGTTCTTAGGGCTGGCCAAATCCTTCCCAAGACAGCTTGTCTGGAGAAAATCAGACCCAGCTGAAGAACATGTGTCCATGGGGGAAACCCGGGAAACTGAGTCTCCCCACACAATAGCAGAGATTCTCATCTTGCATCCTCTCCTGAGCTAATGACAAAGGTGGATGTCCCGGGTGGGCCTGTGGAATGGGAGAGGGGAGGAAGTCTATTGTCATGCAGAGGGACATGGAAAGACTTGTCTGAAGCTTATCCCCTGCACTGGGGTCAGGTCGGGAAGGGAAGGCACAGAGGTGAGCAGGAACCAACCGGCCTCTCTGTGGTGGGGCTGGCCCCGGGGCAGGCGTGGGGGTGATGGCTGGAAGTGGGATGGCGCGTGAGTTGGCACCAGCCAGCGGTGGAGGCAGAGACTCAGAGGTCAGGGATCTCTCTCTCTGTCTCTGTCTCTCTCTCTCTCCCTCAGGGAGCTGAGGAGAGTAAGGTGGCGCCCCCTGCCCACCTCGCCTACCTCTCCATGGGCCCTTCTTTCTCTGGCCGCTCCGGGAGCCCTGCGGGCTTGGGTTCAACCCCCCACACACCGCACAGGCCAATGGCGCATGCGCGACCGCCGGGGCCTAGGGCTGGCCTCGGGGGGGGGGGTGGGGTCCTCAGTGAAGGCCCCGCCCTCCCTCCAGGCTCTGACCCAGCTGCAGCTCTTCCATCGCCGCCCTTCTGAACTTGGCTTCAGCTGTCTCCCTCCCCTCCCCCACTCCCACTCAGCTTGCAGGCCGCTTCCCTGCCTTGAAAGCATTGCTCTGGCCCTGAGGGCCACAGACCTACTGGGCTTCAAGCTCAAGGCTCTGCCTGGGCCTGCTGCTTCGGCCAGGGGCTCATTTTTTCCTGGAAAGACAAAGCCATGGCCTCACCCCACGCCTGCACTTTGCCACGGCAGGCAGCCCACATGTAGGAAAGGCTCTGTGGAGTCAGAAGTGCCGAGACAGGCAGATGGCACCAGAGGGTTTGGGGGCCAGGGCGCAAGTGGGCTAGCCCCTCCTCCCGGGAGTCGGGGAGGCCCGGCCTTCCTAGTGCCCAGGCCACGGCTCCGGGGAGAAACCCGCCATGGAGGGCACGCGGGAGGCCCTCAGCCTGAGGGGGCAGGTGTCACGCCAGGGCCACTGCAAGCCTGGCTCGGCTTGCCTGCTTTCTCCAAAGGAGGCTGGCCGACCAGCCGAACCTGGCACCTGGGCCAGGCCCCTTCCAAGGGGACGAGTTCCAGAGGCTAGAGCCCTGGGGGCGGCTGCCAAGTCTCCTGGGGCGTGTGCTGGGCCCCCGTCAGAGGAGGAAGCAGCCTGGTAAACGGTGTGCCAGGCCTGAGATCTGGAGGCCTCCCACAGCCGGGTCCCTGTCCTGCCCAGGCCCCCCGAGGGAGGACGATGGTCGGGCAGTGGCGAGCGGGGTGGGGCTGGCGCCGAGCCTGCCCTTGGATGCCCCGGGGAAGGGCGCCGGGGGATGGGCTGCCCCTGGCCGGGTCTGAGGGACCGACCCAGCTCGGGGCTGTCGGGGGCAGAGAGAGAACCCCCCTCCGCCCTTTCCCTTCAGGTTCTTAGGGCTGGCCAAATCCTTCCCAAGACAGCTTGTCTGGAGAAAATCAGACCCAGCTGAAGAACATGTGTCCATGGGGGAAACCCGGGAAACTGAGTCTCCCCACACAATAGCAGAGATTCTCATCTTGCATCCTCTCCTGAGCTAATGACAAAGGTGGATGTCCCGGGTGGGCCTGTGGAATGGGAGAGGGGAGGAAGTCTATTGTCATGCAGAGGGACATGGAAAGACTTGTCTGAAGCTTATCCCCTGCACTGGGGTCAGGTCGGGAAGGGACGGCACAGAGGTGAGCAGGAACCAACCGGCCTCTCTGTGGTGGGGCTGGCCCCGGGGCAGGCGTGGGGGTGATGGCTGGAAGTGGGATGGCGCGTGAGTTGGCACCAGCCAGCGGTGGAGGCAGAGACTCAGAGGTCAGGGATCTCTCTCTCTGTCTCTGTCTCTCTCTCTCTCCCTCAGGGAGCTGAGGAGAGTAAGGTGGCGCCCCCTGCCCACCTCGCCTACCTCTCCATGGGCCCTTCTTTCTCTGGCCGCTCCGGGAGCCCTGCGGGCTTGGGTTCAACCCCCCACACACCGCACAGGCCAAGGGCGCATGCGCGACCGCCGGGGCCTAGGGCTGGCCTCGGGGGGGGGGGGGGGGGGTCCTCAGGGAAGGCCCCGCCCTCCCTCCAGGCTCTGACCCAGCTGCAGCTCTTCCATCGCCGCCCTTCTGGACTCTGCTTCAGCTGTCTCCCTCCCCTCCCCCACTCCCACTCAGCTTGCAGGCCGCTTCCCTGCCTTGAAAGCATTGCTCTGGCCCTGAGGGCCACAGACCTACTGGGCTTCAAGCTCAAGGCTCTGCCTGGGCCTGCTGCTTCGGCCAGGGGCTCATTTTTTCCTGGAAAGACAAAGCCATGGCCTCACCCCACGCCTGCACTTTGCCACGGCAGGCAGCCCAGATGTAGGAAAGGCTCTGTGGAGTCAGAAGTGCCGAGACAGGCAGATGGCACCAGAGGGTTTGGGGGCCAGGGCGCAAGTGGGCTAGCCCCTCCTCCCGGGAGTCGGGGAGGCCCGGCCTTCCTAGTGCCCAGGCCACGGCTCCGGGGAGAAACCCGCCATGGAGGGCACGCGGGAGGCCCTCTGCCTGAGGGGGCAGGTGTCACGCCAGGGCCACTGCAAGCCTGGCTCGGCTTGCCTGCTTTCTCCAAAGGAGGCTGGCCGACCAGCCGAACCTGGCACCTGGGCCAGGCCCCTTCCAAGGGGACGAGTTCCAGAGGCTAGAGCCCTGGGGGCGGCTGCCAAGTCTCCTGGGGCGTGTGCTGGGCCCCCGTCAGAGGAGGAAGCAGCCTGGTAAACGGTGTGCCAGGCCTGAGATCTGGAGGCCTCCCACAGCCGGGTCCCTGTCCTGCCCAGGCCCCCCGAGGGAGGACGATGGTCGGGCAGTGGCGAGCGGGGTGGGGCTGGCGCCGAGCCTGCCCTTGGATGCCCCGGGGAAGGGCGCCGGGGGATGGGCTGCCCCTGGCCGGGTCTGAGGGACCGACCCAGCTCGGGGCTGTCGGGGGCAGAGAGAGAACCCCCCTCCGCCCTTTCCCTTCAGGTTCTTAGGGCTGGCCAAATCCTTCCCAAGACAGCTTGTCTGGAGAAAATCAGACCCAGCTGAAGAACATGTGTCCATGGGGGAAACACGGGAAACTGAGTCTCCCCACACAATAGCAGAGATTCTCATCTTGCATCCTCTCCTGAGCTAATGACAAAGGTGGATGTCCCGGGTGGGCCTGTGGAATGGGAGAGGGGAGGAAGTCTATTGTCATGCAGAGGGACATGGAAAGACTTGTCTGAAGCTTATCCCCTGCACTGGGGTCAGGTCGGGAAGGGAAGGCACAGAGGTGAGCAGGAACCAACCGGCCTCTCTGTGGTGGGGCTGGCCCCGGGGCAGGCGTGGGGGTGATGGCTGGAAGTGGGATGGCGCGTGAGTTGGCACCAGCCAGAGGTGGAGGCAGAGACTCAGAGGTCAGGGATCTCTCTCTCTGTCTCTGTCTCTCTCTCTCTCCCTCAGGGAGCTGAGGAGAGTAAGGTGGCGCCCCCTGCCCACCTCGCCTACCTCTCCATGGGCCCTTCTTTCTCTGGCCGCTCCGGGAGCCCTGCGGGCTTGGGTTCAACCCCCCACACACCGCACAGGCCAAGGGCGCATGCGCGACCGCCGGGGCCTAGGGCTGGCCTCGGGGGGGGGGGGGGGGTCCTCAGGGAAGGCCCCGCCCTCCCTCCAGGCTCTGACCCAGCTGCAGCTCTTCCATCGCCGCCCTTCTGGACTCTGCTTCAGCTGTCTCCCTCCCCTCCCCCACTCCCACTCAGCTTGCAGGCCGCTTCCCTGCCTTGAAAGCATTGCTCTGGCCCTGAGGGCCACAGACCTACTGGGCTTCAAGCTCAAGGCTCTGCCTGGGCCTGCTGCTTCGGCCAGGGGCTCATTTTTTCCTGGAAAGACAAAGCCATGGCCTCACCCCACGCCTGCACTTTGCCACGGCAGGCAGCCCAGATGTAGGAAAGGCTCTGTGGAGTCAGAAGTGCCGAGACAGGCAGATGGCACCAGAGGGTTTGGGGGCCAGGGCGCAAGTGGGCTAGCCCCTCCTCCCGGGAGTCGGGGATGCCCGGCCTTCCTAGTGCCCAGGCCACGGCTCCGGGGAGAAACCCGCCATGGAGGGCACGCGGGAGGCCCTCTGCCTGAGGTGGCAGGTGTCACGCCAGGGCCACTGCAAGCCTGGCTCGGCTTGCCTGCTTTCTCCAAAGGAGGCTGGCCGACCAGCCGAACCTGGCACCTGGGCCAGGCCCCTTCCAAGGGGACGAGTTCCAGAGGCTAGAGCCCTGGGGGCGGCTGCCAAGTCTCCTGGGGCGTGTGCTGGGCCCCCGTCAGAGGAGGAAGCAGCCTGGTAAACGGTGTGCCAGGCCTGAGATCTGGAGGCCTCCCACAGCCGGGTCCCTGTCCTGCCCAGGCCCCCCGAGGGAGGACGATGGTCTGGCAGTGGCGAGCGGGGTGGGGCTGGCGCCGAGCCTGCCCTTGGATGCCCCGGGGAAGGGCGCCGGGGGATGGGCTGCCCCTGGCCAGGTCTGAGGGACCGACCCAGCTCGGGGCTGTCGGGGGCAGAGAGAGAACCCCCCTCCGCCCTTTCCCTTCAGGTTCTTAGGGCTGGCCAAATCCTTCCCAAGACAGCTTGTCTGGAGAAAATCAGACCCAGCTGAAGAACATGTGTCCATGGGGGAAACCCGGGAAACTGAGTCTCCCCACACAATAGCAGAGATTCTCATCTTGCATCCTCTCCTGAGCTAATGACAAAGGTGGATGTCCCGGGTGGGCCTGTGGAATGGGAGAGGGGAGGAAGTCTATTGTCATGCAGAGGGACATGGAAAGACTTGTCTGAAGCTTATCCCCTGCACTGGGGTCAGGTCGGGAAGGGACGGCACAGAGGTGAGCAGGAACCAACCGGCCTCTCTGTGGTGGGGCTGGCCCCGGGGCAGGCGTGGGGGTGATGGCTGGAAGTGGGATGGCGCGTGAGTTGGCACCAGCCAGAGGTGGAGGCAGAGACTCAGAGGTCAGGGAACTCTCTCTCTGTCTCTGTCTCTCTCTCTCTCCCTCAGGGAGCTGAGGAGAGTAAGGTGGTGCCCCCTGCCCACCTCGCCTACCTCTCCATGGGCCCTTCTTTCTCTGGCCGCTCCGGGAGCCCTGCGGGCTTGGGTTCAACCCCCCACACACCGCACAGGCCAATGGCGCATGCGCGACCGCCGGGGCCTAGGGCTGGCCTCGGGGGGGGGGGGGGTCCTCAGTGAAGGCCCCGCCCTCCCTCCAGGCTCTGACCCAGCTGCAGCTCTTCCATCGCCGCCCTTCTGGACTCGGCTTCAGCTGTCTCCCTCCCCTCCCCCACTCCCACTCAGCTTGCAGGCCGCTTCCCTGCCTTGAAAGCATTGCTCTGGCCCTGAGGGCCACAGACCTACTGGGCTTCAAGCTCAAGGCTCTGCCTGGGCCTGCTGCTTCGGCCAGGGGCTCATTTTTGCCTGGAAAGACAAAGCCATGGCCTCACCCCACGCCTGCACTTTGCCACGGCAGGCAGCCCACATGTAGGAAAGGCTCTGTGGAGTCAGAAGTGCCGAGACAGGCAGATGGCACCAGAGGGTTTGGGGGCCAGGGCGCAAGTGGGCTAGCCCCTCCTCCCGGGAGTCGGGGAGGCCCGGCCTTCCTAGTGCCCAGGCCACGGCTCCGGGGAGAAACCCGCCATGGAGGGCACGCGGGAGGCCCTCTGCCTGAGGGGGCAGGTGTCACGCCAGGGCCACTGCAAGCCTGGCTCGGCTTGCCTGCTTTCTCCAAAGGAGGCTGGCCGACCAGCCGAACCTGGCACCTGGGCCAGGCCCCTTCCAAGGGGACGAGTTCCAGAGGCTAGAGCCCTGGGGGCGGCTGCCAAGTCTCCTGGGGCGTGTGCTGGGCCCCCGTCAGAGGAGGAAGCAGCCTGGTAAACGGTGTGCCAGGCCTGAGATCTGGAGGCCTCCCACAGCCGGGTCCCTGTCCTGCCCAGGCCCCCCGAGGGAGGACGATGGTCGGGCAGTGGCGAGCGGGGTGGGGCTGGCGCCGAGCCTGCCCTTGGATGCCCCGGGGAAGGGCGCCGGGGGATGGGCTGCCCCTGGCCGGGTCTGAGGGACCGACCCAGCTCGGGGCTGTCGGGGGCAGAGAGAGAACCCCCCTCCGCCCTTTCCCTTCAGGTTCTTAGGGCTGGCCAAATCCTTCCCAAGACAGCTTGTCTGGAGAAAATCAGACCCAGCTGAAGAACATGTGTCCATGGGGGAAACCCGGGAAACTGAGTCTCCCCACACAATAGCAGAGATTCTCATCTTGCATCCTCTCCTGAGCTAATGACAAAGGTGGATGTCCCGGGTGGGCCTGTGGAATGGGAGAGGGGAGGAAGTCTATTGTCATGCAGAGGGACATGGAAAGACTTGTCTGAAGCTTATCCCCTGCACTTGGGTCAGGTCGGGAAGGGACGGCACAGAGGTGAGCAGGAACCAACCGGCCTCTCTGTGGTGGGGCTGGCCCCGGGGCAGGCGTGGGGTTGATGGCTGGAAGTGGGATGGCGCGTGAGTTGGCACCAGCCAGAGGTGGAGGCAGAGACTCAGAGGTCAGGGATCTCTCTCTCTGTCTCTGTCTCTCTCTCTCTCCCTCAGGGAGCTGAGGAGAGTAAGGTGGCGCCCCCTGCCCACCTCGCCTACCTCTCCATGGGCCCTTCTTTCTCTGGCCGCTCCGGGAGCCCTGCGGGCTTGGGTTCAACCCCCCACACACCGCACAGGCCAAGGGCGCATGCGCGACCGCCGGGGCCTAGGGCTGGCCTCGGGGGGGGGGGGGGTCCTCAGTGAAGGCCCCGCCCTCCCTCCAGGCTCTGACCCAGCTGCAGCTCTTCCATCGCCGCCCTTCTGGACTCGGCTTCAGCTGTCTCCCTCCCCTCCCCCACTCCCACTCAGCTTGCAGGCCGCTTCCCTGCCTTGAAAGCATTGCTCTGGCCCTGAGGGCCACAGACCTACTGGGCTTCAAGCTCAAGGCTCTGCCTGGGCCTGCTGCTTCGGCCAGGGGCTCATTTTTTCCTGGAAAGACAAAGCCATGGCCTCACCCCACGCCTGCACTTTGCCACGGCAGGCAGCCCAGATGTAGGAAAGGCTCTGTGGAGTCAGAAGTGCCGAGACAGGCAGATGGCACCAGAGGGTTTGGGGGCCAGGGCGCAAGTGGGCTAGCCCCTCCTCCCGGGAGTCGGGGATGCCCGGCCTTCCTAGTGCCCAGGCCACGGCTCCGGGGAGAAACCCGCCATGGAGGGCACGCGGGAGGCCCTCTGCCTGAGGTGGCAGGTGTCACGCCAGGGCCACTGCAAGCCTGGCTCGGCTTGCCTGCTTTCTCCAAAGGAGGCTGGCCGACCAGCCGAACCTGGCACCTGGGCCAGGCCCCTTCCAAGGGGACGAGTTCCAGAGGCTAGAGCCCTGGGGGCGGCTGCCAAGTCTCCTGGGGCGTGTGCTGGGCCCCCGTCAGAGGAGGAAGCAGCCTGGTAAACGGTGTGCCAGGCCTGAGATCTCGAGGCCTCCCACAGCCGGGTCCCTGTCCTGCCCAGGCCCCCCGAGGGAGGACGATGGTCTGGCAGTGGCGAGCGGGGTGGGGCTGGCGCCGAGCCTGCCCTTGGATGCCCCGGGGAAGGGCGCCGGGGGATGGGCTGCCCCTGGCCAGGTCTGAGGGACCGACCCAGCTCGGGGCTGTCGGGGGCAGAGAGAGAACCCCCCTCCGCCCTTTCCCTTCAGGTTCTTAGGGCTGGCCAAATCCTTCCCAAGACAGCTTGTCTGGAGAAAATCAGACCCAGCTGAAGAACATGTGTCCATGGGGGAAACCCGGGATACTGAGTCTCCCCACACAATAGCAGAGATTCTCATCTTGCATCCTCTCCTGAGATAATGACAAAGGTGGATGTCCAGGGTGGGCCTGTGGAATGGGAGAGGGGAGGAAGTCTATTGTCATGCAGAGGGACATGGAAAGACTTGTCTGAAGCTTATCCCCTGCACTGGGGTCAGGTCGGGAAGGGACGGCACAGAGGTGAGCAGGAACCAACCGGCCTCTCTGTGGGGGGCTGGCCCCGGAGCAGGCGTGGGGGTGATGGCTGGAAGTGGGATGGCGCGTGAGTTGGCACCAGCCAGCGGTGGAGGCAGAGACTCAGAGGTCAGGGATCTCTCTCTCTGTCTCTGTCTCTGTCTCTCTCCCTCAGGGAGCTGAGGAGAGTAAGGTGGCGCCCCCTGCCCACCTCGCCTACCTCTCCATGGGCCCTTCTTTCTCTGGCCGCTCCGGGAGCCCTGCGGGCTTGGGTTCAACCCCCCACACACCGCACAGGCCAAGGGCGCATGCGCGACCGCCGGGGCCTAGGGCTGGCCTCTGGGGGGGGGGTCCTCAGTGAAGGCCCCGCCCTCCCTCCAGGCTCTGACCCAGCTGCAGCTCTTCCATCGCCGCCCTTCTGGACTCGGCTTCAGCTGTCTCCCTCCCCTCCCCCACTCCCACTCAGCTTGCAGGCCGCTTCCCTGCCTTGAAAGCATGGCTGTGGCCCTGAGGGCCACAGACCTACTGGGCTTCAAGCTCAAGGCTCTGCCTGGGCCTGCTGCTTCGGCCAGGGGCTCATTTTTTCCTGGAAAGACAAAGCCATGGCCTCACCCCACGCCTGCACTTTGCCACGGCAGGCAGCCCAGATGTAGGAAAGGCTCTGTGGAGTCAGAAGTGCCGAGACAGGCAGATGGCACCAGAGGGTTTGGGGGCCAGGGCGCAAGTGGGCTAGCCCCTCCTCCCGGGAGTCGGGGAGGCCCGGCCTTAATAGTGCCCAGGCCACGGCTCCGGGGAGAAACCCGCCATGGAGGGCACGCGGGAGGCCCTCTGCCTGAGGGGGCAGGTGTCACGCCAGGGCCACTGCAAGCCTGGCTCGGCTTGCCTGCTTTCTCCAAAGGAGGCTGGCCGACCAGCCGAACCTGGCACCTGGGCCAGGCCCCTTCCAAGGGGACGAGTTCCAGAGGCTAGAGCCCTGAGGGCGGCTGCCAAGTCTCCTGGGGCGTGTGCTGGGCCCCCGTCAGAGGAGGAAGCAGCCTGGTAAACGGTGTGCCAGGCCTGAGATCTGGAGGCCTCCCACAGCCGGGTCCCTGTCCTGCCCAGGCCCCCCGAGGGAGGACGATGGTCGGGCAGTGGCGAGCGGGGTGGGGCTGGCGCCGAGCCTGCCCTTGGATGCCCCGGGGAAGGGCGCCGGGGGATGGGCTGCCCCTGGCCGGGTCTGAGGGACCGACCCAGCTCGGGGCTGTCGGGGGCAGAGAGAGAACCCCCCTCCGCCCTTTCCCTTCAGGTTCTTAGGGCTGGCCAAATCCTTCCCAAGACAGCTTGTCTGGAGAAAATCAGACCCAGCTGAAGAACATGTGTCCATGGGGGAAACCCGGGAAACTGAGTCTCCCCACACAATAGCAGAGATTCTCATCTTGCATCCTCTCCTGAGCTAATGACAAAGGTGGATGTCCCGGGTGGGCCTGTGGAATGGGAGAGGGGAGGAAGTCTATTGTCATGCAGAGGGACATGGAAAGACTTGTCTGAAGCTTATCCCCTGCACTGGGGTCAGGTCGGGAAGGGACGGCACAGAGGTGAGCAGGAACCAACCGGCCTCTCTGTGGTGGGGCTGGCCCCGGGGCAGGCGTGGGGGTGATGGCTGGAAGTGGGATGGCGCGTGAGTTGGCACCAGCCAGCGGTGGAGGCAGAGACTCAGAGGTCAGGGATCTCTCTCTCTGTCTCTGTCTCTGTCTCTCTCCCTCAGGGAGCTGAGGAGAGTAAGGTGGCGCCCCCTGCCCACCTCGCCTACCTCTCCATGGGCCCTTCTTTCTCTGGCCGCTCCGGGAGCCCTGCGGGCTTGGGTTCAACCCCCCACACACCGCACAGGCCAAGGGCGCATGCGCGACCGCCGGGGCCTAGGGCTGGCCTGGGGGGGGGGGGGTCCTCAGTGAAGGCCCCGCCGTCCCTCCAGGCTCTAACCCAGCTGCAGCTCTTCCATCGCCGCCCTTCTGGACTCGGCTTCAGCTGTCTCCCTCCCCTCCCCCACTCCCACTCAGCTTGCAGGCCGCTTCCCTGCCTTGAAAGCATGGCTGTGGCCCTGAGGGCCACAGACCTACTGGGCTTCAAGCTCAAGGCTCTGCCTGGGCCTGCTGCTTCGGCCAGGGGCTCATTTTTTCCTGGAAAGACAAAGCCATGGCCTCACCCCACGCCTGCACTTTGCCACGGCAGGCAGCCCAGATGTAGGAAAGGCTCTGTGGAGTCAGAAGTGCCGAGACAGGCAGATGGCACCAGAGGGTTTGGGGGCCAGGGCGCAACTGGGCTAGCCCCTCCTCCCGGGAGTCGGGGAGGCCCGGCCTTCCTAGTGCCCAGGCCACGGCTCCGGGGAGAAACTCGCCATGGAGGGCACGCGGGAGGCCCTCTGCCTGAGGTGGCAGGTGTCACGCCAGGGCCACTGCAAGCCTGGCTCGGCTTGCCTGCTTTCTCCAAAGGAGGCTGGCCGACCAGCCGAACCTGGCACCTGGGCCAGGCCCCTTCCAAGGGGACGAGTTCCAGAGGCTAGAGCCCTGGGGGCGGCTGCCAAGTCTCCTGGGGCGTGTGCTGGGCCCCCGTCAGAGGAGGAAGCAGCCTGGTAAACGGTGTGCCAGGCCTGAGATCTGGAGGCCTCCCACAGCCGGGTCCCTGTCCTGCCCAGGCCCCCCGAGGGAGGACGATGGTCGGGCAGTGGCGAGCGGGGTGGGGCTGGCGCCGAGCCTGCCCTTGGATGCCCCGGGGAAGGGCGCCGGGGGATGGGCTGCCCCTGGCCAGGTCTGAGGGACCGACCCAGCTCGGGGCTGTCGGGGGCAGAGAGAGAACCCCCCTCCGCCCTTTCCCTTCAGGTTCTTAGGGCTGGCCAAATCCTTCCCAAGACAGCTTGTCTGGAGAAAATCAGACCCAGCTGAAGAACATGTGTCCATGGGGGAAACCCGGGAAACTGAGTCTCCCCACACAATAGCAGAGATTCTCATCTTGCATCCGCTCCTGAGCTAATGACAAAGGTGGATGTCCCGGGTGGGCCTGTGGAATGGGAGAGGGGAGGAAGTCTATTGTCATGCAGAGGGACATGGAAAGACTTGTCTGAAGCTTATCCCCTGCACTGGGGTCAGGTCGGGAAGGGACGGCACAGAGGTGAGCAGGAACCAACCGGCCTCTCTGTGGTGGGGCTGGCCCCGGGGCAGGCGTGGGGGTGATGGCTGGAAGTGGGATGGCGCGTGAGTTGGCACCAGCCAGCGGTGGAGGCAGAGACTCAGAGGTCAGGGATCTCTCTCTCTGTCTCTGTCTCTGTCTCTCTCCCTCAGGGAGCTGAGGAGAGTAAGGTGGCGCCCCCTGCCCACCTCGCCTACCTCTCCATGGGCCCTTCTTTCTCTGGCCGCTCCAGGAGCCCTGCGGGCTTGGGTTCAACCCCCCACACACCGCACAGGCCAAGGGCGCATGCGCGACCGCCGGGGCCTAGGGCTGGCCTCGGGGCGGGGGGGGGTCCTCAGTGAAGGCCCCGCCCTCCCTCCAGGCTCTGACCCAGCTGCAGCTCTTCCATCGCCGCCCTTCTGGACTCGGCTTCAGCTGTCTCCCTCCCCTCCCCCACTCCCACTCAGCTTGCAGGCCGCTTCCCTGCCTTGAAAGCATGGCTGTGGCCCTGAGGGCCACAGACCTACTGGGCTTCAAGCTCAAGGCTCTGCCTGGGCCTGCTGCTTCGGCCAGGGGCTCATTTTTTCCTGGAAAGACAAAGCCATGGCCTCACCCCACGCCTGCACTTTGCCACGGCAGGCAGCCCAGATGTAGGAAAGGCTCTGTGGAGTCAGAAGTGCCGAGACAGGCAGATGGCACCAGAGGGTTTGGGGGCCAGGGCGCAAGTGGGCTAGCCCCTCCTCCCGGGAGTCGGGGAGGCCCGGCCTTCCTAGTGCCCAGGCCACGGCTCCGGGGAGAAACCCGCCATGGAGGGCACGCGGGAGGCCCTCTGCCTGAGGTGGCATGTGTCACGCCAGGGCCACTGCAAGCCTGGCTCGGCTTGCCTGCTTTCTCCAAAGGAGGCTGGCCGACCAGCCGAACCTGGCACCTGGGCCAGGCCCCTTCCAAGGGGACGAGTTCCAGAGGCTAGAGCCCTGGGGGCGGCTGCCAAGTCTCCTGGGGCGTGTGCTGGGCCCCCGTCAGAGGAGGAAGCAGCCTGGTAAACGGTGTGCCAGGCCTGAGATCTGGAGGCCTCCCACAGCCGGGTCCCTGTCCTGCCCAGGCCCCCCGAGGGAGGACGATGGTCGGGCAGTGGCGAGCGGGGTGGGGCTGGCGCCGAGCCTGCCCTTGGATGCCCCGGGGAAGGGCGCCGGGGGATGGGCTGCCCCTGGCCGGGTCTGAGGGAACGACCCAGCTCGGGGCTGTCGGGGGCAGAGAGAGAACCCCCCTCCGCCCTTTCCCTTCAGGTTCTTAGGGCTGGCCAAATCCTTCCCAAGACAGCTTGTCTGGAGAAAATCAGACCCAGCTGAAGAACATGTGTCCATGGGGGAAACCCGGGAAACTGAGTCTCCCCACACAATAGCAGAGATTCTCATCTTGCATCCTCTCCTGAGATAATGACAAAGGTGGATGTCCCGGGTGGGCCTGTGGAATGGGAGAGGGGAGGAAGTCTATTGTCATGCAGAGGGACATGGAAAGACTTGTCTGAAGCTTATCCCCTGCACTGGGGTCAGGTCGGGAAGGGACGGCACAGAGGTGAGCAGGAACCAACCGGCCTCTCTGTGGTGGGGCTGGCCCCGGAGCAGGCGTGGGGGTGATGGCTGGAAGTGGTATGGAGCGTGAGTTGGCACCAGCCAGCGGTGGAGGCAGAGACTCAGAGGTCAGGGATCTCTCTCTCTGTCTCTGTCTCTGTCTCTCTCCCTCAGGGAGCTGAGGAGAGTAAGGTGGCGCCCCCTGCCCACCTCGCCTACCTCTCCATGGGCCCTTCTTTCTCTGGCCGCTCCGGGAGCCCTGCGGGCTTGGGTTCAACCCCCCACACACCGCACAGGCCAAGGGCGCATGCGCGACCCCCGGGGCCTAGGGCTGGCCTCTGGGGGGGGGGGTCCTCAGTGAAGGCCCCGCCCTCCCTCCAGGCTCTGACCCAGCTGCAGCTCTTCCATCGCCGCCCTTCTGGACTCGGCTTCAGCTGTCTCCCTCCCCTCCCCCACTCCCACTCAGCTTGCAGGCCGCTTCCCTGCCTTGAAAGCATTGCTCTGGCCCTGAGGGCCACAGACCTACTGGGCTTCAAGCTCAAGGCTCTGCCTGGGCCTGCTGCTTCGGCCAGGGGCTCATTTTTTCCTGGAAAGACAAAGCCATGGCCTCACCCCACGCCTGCACTTTGCCACGGCAGGCAGCCCACATGTAGGAAAGGCTCTGTGGAGTCAGAAGTGCCGAGACAGGCAGATGGCACCAGAGGGTTTGGGGGCCAGGGCGCAAGTGGGCTAGCCCCTCCTCCCGGGAGTCGGGGAGGCCCGGCCTTCCTAGTGCCCAGGCCACGGCTCCGGGGAGAAACCCGCCATGGAGGGCACGCGGGAGGCCCTCTGCCTGAGGGGGCAGGTGTCACGCCAGGGCCACTGCAAGCCTGGCTCGGCTTGCCTGCTTTCTCCAAAGGAGGCTGGCCGACCAGCCGAACCTGGCACCTGGGCCAGGCCCCTTCCAAGGGGACGAGTTCCAGAGGCTAGAGCCCTGGGGGCGGCTGCCAAGTCTCCTGGGGCGTGTGCTGGGCCCCCGTCAGAGGAGGAAGCAGCCTGGTAAATGGTGTGCCAGGCCTGAGATCTGGAGGCCTCCCACAGCCGGGTCCCTGTCCTGCCCAGGCCCCCCGAGGGAGGACGATGGTCTGGCAGTGGCGAGCGGGGTGGGGCTGGCGCCGAGCCTGCCCTTGGATGCCCCGGGGAAGGGCGCCGGGGGATGGGCTGCCCCTGGCCAGGTCTGAGGGACCGACCCAGCTCGGGGCTGTCGGGGGCAGAGAGAGAACCCCCCTCCGCCCTTTCCCTTCAGGTTCTTAGGGCTGGCCAAATCCTTCCCAAGACAGCTTGTCTGGAGAAAATCAGACCCAGCTGAAGAACATGTGTCCATGGGGGAAACCCGGGAAACTGAGTCTCCCCACACAATAGCAGAGATTCTCATCTTGCATCCTCTCCTGAGATAATGACAAAGGTGGATGTCCCGGGTGGGCCTGTGGAATGGGAGAGGGGAGGAAGTCTATTGTCATGCAGAGGGACATGGAAAGACTTGTCTGAAGCTTATCCCCTGCACTGGGGTCAGGTCGGGAAGGGACGGCACAGAGGTGAGCAGGAACCAACCGGCCTCTCTGTGGTGGGGCTGGCCCCGGAGCAGGCGTGGGGGTGATGGCTGGAAGTGGGATGGCGCGTGAGTTGGCACCAGCCAGCGGTGGAGGCAGAGACTCAGAGGTCAGGGATCTCTCTCTCTGTCTCTGTCTCTGTCTCTCTCCCTCAGGGAGCTGAGGAGAGTAAGGTGGCGCCCCCTGCCCACCTCGCCTACCTCTCCATGGGCCCTTCTTTCTCTGGCCGCTCCGGGAGCCCTGCGGGCTTGGGTTCAACCCCCCACACACCGCACAGGCCAAGGGGGCATGCGCGACCGCCGGGGCCTAGGGCTGGCCTCTGGGGGGGGGTCCTCAGTGAAGGCCCCGCCCTCCCTCCAGGCTCTGACCCAGCTGCAGCTCTTCCATCGCCGCCCTTCTGGACTCGGCTTCAGCTGTCTCCCTCCCCTCCCCCACTCCCACTCAGCTTGCAGGCCGCTTCCCTGCCTTGAAAGCATGGCTGTGGCCCTGAGGGCCACAGACCTACTGGGCTTCAAGCTCAAGGCTCTGCCTGGGCCTGCTGCTTCGGCCAGGGGCTCATTTTTTCCTGGAAAGACAAAGCCATGGCCTCACCCCACGCCTGCACTTTGCCACGGCAGGCAGCCCAGATGTAGGAAAGGCTCTGTGGAGTCAGAAGTGCCGAGACAGGCAGATGGCACCAGAGGGTTTGGGGGCCAGGGCGCAAGTGGGCTAGCCCCTCCTCCCGGGAGTCGGGGAGGCCCGGCCTTCCTAGTGCCCAGGCCACGGCTCCGGGGAGAAACCCGCCATGGAGGGCACGCGGGAGGCCCTCTGCCTGAGGGGGCAGGTGTCACGCCAGGGCCACTGCAAGCCTGGCTCGGCTTGCCTGCTTTCTCCAAAGGAGGCTGGCCGACCAGCCGAACCTGGCACCTGGGCCAGGCCCCTTCCAAGGGGACGAGTTCCAGAGGCTAGAGCCCTGGGGGCGGCTGCCAAGTCTCCTGGGGCGTGTGCTGGGCCCCCGTCAGAGGAGGAAGCAGCCTGGTAAACGGTGTGCCAGGCCTGAGATCTGGAGGCCTCCCACAGCCGGGTCCCTGTCCTGCCCAGGCCCCCCGAGGGAGGACGATGGTCTGGCAGTGGCGAGCGGGGTGGGGCTGGCGCCGAGCCTGCCCTTGGATGCCCCGGGGAAGGGCGCCGGGGGATGGGCTGCCCCTGGCCAGGTCTGAGGGACCGACCCAGCTCGGGGCTGTCGGGGGCAGAGAGAGAACCCCCCTCCGCCCTTTCCCTTCAGGTTCTTAGGGCTGGCCAAATCCTTCCCAAGACAGCTTGTCTGGAGAAAATCAGACCCAGCTGAAGAACATGTGTCCATGGGGGAAACCCGGGAAACTGAGTCTCCCCACACAATAGCAGAGATTCTCATCTTGCATCCTCTCCTGAGCTAATGACAAAGGTGGATGTCCCGGGTGGGCCTGTGGAATGGGAGAGGGGAGGAAGTCTATTGTCATGCAGAGGGACATGGAAAGACTTGTCTGAAGCTTATCCCCTGCACTGGGGTCAGGTCGGGAAGGGACGGCACAGAGGTGAGCAGGAACCAACCGGCCTCTCTGTGGTGGGGCTGGCCCCGGGGCAGGCGTGGGGGTGATGGCTGGAAGTGGGATGGCGCGTGAGTTGGCACCAGCCAGCGGTGGAGGCAGAGACTCAGAGGTCAGGGATCTCTCTCTCTGTCTCTGTCTCTCTCTCTCTCCCTCAGGGAGCTGAGGAGAGTAAGGTGGCGCCCCCTGCCCACCTCGCCTACCTCTCCATGGGCCCTTCTTTCTCTGGCCGCTCCGGGAGCCCTGCGGGCTTGGGTTCAACCCCCCACACACCGCACAGGCCAAGGGCGCATGCGCGACCGCCGGGGCCTAGGGCTGGCCTGGGGGGGGGGGGGGTCCTCAGTGAAGGCCCCGCCCTCCCTCCAGGCTCTGACCCAGCTGCAGCTCTTCCATCGCCGCCCTTCTGGACTCGGCTTCAGCTGTCTCCCTCCCCTCCCCCACTCCCACTCAGCTTGCAGGCCGCTTCCCTGCCTTGAAAGCATTGCTCTGGCCCTGAGGGCCACAGACCTACTGGGCTTCAAGCTCAAGGCTCTGCCTGGGCCTGCTGCTTCGGCCAGGGGCTCATTTTTTCCTGGAAAGACAAAGCCATGGCCTCACCCCACGCCTGCACTTTGCCACGGCAGGCAGCCCAGATGTAGGAAAGGCTCTGTGGAGTCAGAAGTGCCGAGACAGGCAGATGGCACCAGAGGGTTTGGGGGCCAGGGCGCAAGTGGGCTAGCCCCTCCTCCCGGGAGTCGGGGAGGCCCGGCCTTCCTAGTGCCCAGGCCACGGCTCCGGGGAGAAACCCGCCATGGAGGGCACGCGGGAGGCCCTCTGCCTGAGGGGGCAGGTGTCACGCCAGGGCCACTGCAAGCCTGGCTCGGCTTGCCTGCTTTCTCCAAAGGAGGCTGGCCGACCAGCCGAACCTGGCACCTGGGCCAGGCCCCTTCCAAGGGGACGAGTTCCAGAGGCTAGAGCCCTGAGGGCGGCTGCCAAGTCTCCTGGGGCGTGTGCTGGGCCCCCGTCAGAGGAGGAAGCAGCCTGGTAAACGGTGTGCCAGGCCTGAGATCTGGAGGCCTCCCACAGCCGGGTCCCTGTCCTGCCCAGGCCCCCCGAGGGAGGACGATGGTCGGGCAGTGGCGAGCGGGGTGGGGCTGGTGCCGAGCCTGCCCTTGGATGCCCCGGGGAAGGGCGCCGGGGGATGGGCTGCCCCTGGCCGGGTCTGAGGGACCGACCCAGCTCGGGGCTGTCGGGGGCAGAGAGAGAACCCCCCTCCGCCCTTTCCCTTCAGGTTCTTAGGGCTGGCCAAATCCTTCCCAAGACAGCTTGTCTGGAGAAAATCAGACCCAGCTGAAGAACATGTGTCCATGGGGGAAACCCGGGAAACTGAGTCTCCCCACACAATAGCAGAGATTCTCATCTTGCATCCTCTCCTGAGCTAATGACAAAGGTGGATGTCCCGGGTGGGCCTGTGGAATGGGAGAGGGGAGGAAGTCTATTGTCATGCAGAGGGACATGGAAAGACTTGTCTGAAGCTTATCCCCTGCACTGGGGTCAGGTCGGGAAGGGACGGCACAGAGGTGAGCAGGAACCAACCGGCCTCTCTGTGGTGGGGCTGGCCCCGGGGCAGGCGTGGGGGTGATGGCTGGAAGTGGGATGGCGCGTGAGTTGGCACCAGCCAGCGGTGGAGGCAGAGACTCAGAGGTCAGGGATCTCTCTCTCTGTCTCTGTCTCTCTCTCTCTCCCTCAGGGAGCTGAGGAGAGTAAGGTGGCGCCCCCTGCCCACCTCGCCTACCTCTCCATGGGCCCTTCTTTCTCTGGCCGCTCCGGGAGCCCTGCGGGCTTGGGTTCAACCCCCCACACACCGCACAGGCCAATGGCGCATGCGCGACCGCCGGGGCCTAGGGCTGGCCTCGGGGGGGGGGTGGGGTCCTCAGTGAAGGCCCCGCCCTCCCTCCAGGCTCTGACCCAGCTGCAGCTCTTCCATCGCCGCCCTTCTGGACTCGGCTTCAGCTGTCTCCCTCCCCTCCCCCACTCCCACTCAGCTTGCAGGCCGCTTCCCTGCCTTGAAAGCATTGCTCTGGCCCTGAGGGCCACAGACCTACTGGGCTTCAAGCTCAAGGCTCTGCCTGGGCCTGCTGCTTCGGCCAGGGGCTCATTTTTTCCTGGAAAGACAAAGCCATGGCCTCACCGCACGCCTGCACTTTGCCACGGCAGGCAGCCCAGATGTAGGAAAGGCTCTGTGGAGTCAGAAGTGCCGAGACAGGCAGATGGCACCAGAGGGTTTGGGGGCCAGGGCGCAAGTGGGCTAGCCCCTCCTCCCGGGAGTCGGGGAGGCCCGGCCTTCCTAGTGCCCAGGCCACGGCTCCGGGGAGAAACCCGCCATGGAGGGCACGCGGGAGGCCCTCTGCCTGAGGGGGCAGGTGTCACGCCAGGGCCACTGCAAGCCTGGCTCGGCTTGCCTGCTTTCTCCAAAGGAGGCTGGCCGACCAGCCGAACCTGGCACCTGGGCCAGGCCCCTTCCAAGGGGAAGAGTTCCAGAGGCTAGAGCCCTGGGGGCGGCTGCCAAGTCTCCTGGGGCGTGTGCTGGGCCCCCGTCAGAGGAGGAAGCAGCCTGGTAAACGGTGTGCCAGGCCTGAGATCTGGAGGCCTCCCACAGCCGGGTCCCTGTCCTGCCCAGGCCCCCCGAGGGAGGACGATGGTCGGGCAGTGGCGAGCGGGGTGGGGCTGGCGCCGAGCCTGCCCTTGGATGCCCCGGGGAAGGGCGCCGGGGGATGGGCTGCCCCTGGCCGGGTCTGAGGGACCGACCCAGCTCGGGGCTGTCGGGGGCAGAGAGAGAACCCCCCTCCGCCCTTTCCCTTCAGGTTCTTAGGGCTGGCCAAATCCTTCCCAAGACAGCTTGTCTGGAGAAAATCAGACCCAGCTGAAGAACATGTGTCCATGGGGGAAACACGGGAAACTGAGTCTCCCCACACAATAGCAGAGATTCTCATCTTGCATCCTCTCCTGAGCTAATGACAAAGGTGGATGTCCCGGGTGGGCCTGTGGAATGGGAGAGGGGAGGAAGTCTATTGTCATGCAGAGGGACATGGAAAGACTTGTCTGAAGCTTATCCCCTGCACTGGGGTCAGGTCGGGAAGGGAAGGCACAGAGGTGAGCAGGAACCAACCGGCCTCTCTGTGGTGGGGCTGGCCCCGGGGCAGGCGTGGGGGTGATGGCTGGAAGTGGGATGGCGCGTGAGTTGGCACCAGCCAGCGGTGGAGGCAGAGACTCAGAGGTCAGGGATCTCTCTCTCTGTCTCTGTCTCTCTCTCTCTCCCTCAGGGAGCTGAGGAGAGTAAGGTGGCGCCCCCTGCCCACCTCGCCTACCTCTCCATGGGCCCTTCTTTCTCTGGCCGCTCCGGGAGCCCTGCGGGCTTGGGTTCAACCCCCCACACACCGCACAGGCCAAGGGCGCATGCGCGACCGCCGGGGCCTAGGGCTGGCCTCGGGGGGGGGGTGGGGTCCTCAGGGAAGGCCCCGCCCTCCCTCCAGGCTCTGACCCAGCTGCAGCTCTTCCATCGCCGCCCTTCTGGACTCGGCTTCAGCTGTCTCCCTCCCCTCCCCCACTCCCACTCAGCTTGCAGGCCGCTTCCCTGCCTTGAAAGCATTGCTCTGGCCCTGAGGGCCACAGACCTACTGGGCTTCAAGCTCAAGGCTCTGCCTGGGCCTGCTGCTTCGGCCAGGGGCTCATTTTTTCCTGGAAAGACAAAGCCATGGCCTCACCCCACGCCTGCACTTTGCCACGGCAGGCAGCCCAGATGTAGGAAAGGCTCTGTGGAGTCAGAAGTGCCGAGACAGGCAGATGGCACCAGAGGGTTTGGGGGCCAGGGCGCAAGTGGGCTAGCCCCTCCTCCCGGGAGTCGGGGAGGCCCGGCCTTCCTAGTGCCCAGGCCACGGCTCCGGGGAGAAACCCGCCATGGAGGGCACGCGGGAGGCCCTCTGCCTGAGGGGGCAGGTGTCACGCCAGGGCCACTGCAAGCCTGGCTCGGCTTGCCTGCTTTCTCCAAAGGAGGCTGGCCGACCAGCCGAACCTGGCACCTGGGCCAGGCCCCTTCCAAGGGGACGAGTTCCAGAGGCTAGAGCCCTGGGGGCGGCTGCCAAGTCTCCTGGGGCGTGTGCTGGGCCCCCGTCAGAGGAGGAAGCAGCCTGGTAAACGGTGTGCCAGGCCTGAGATCTGGAGGCCTCCCACAGCCGGGTCCCTGTCCTGCCCAGGCCCCCCGAGGGAGGACGATGGTCGGGCAGTGGCGAGCGGGGTGGGGCTGGCGCCGAGCCTGCCCTTGGATGCCCCGGGGAAGGGCGCCGGGGGATGGGCTGCCCCTGGCCGGGTCTGAGGGACCGACCCAGCTCGGGGCTGTCGGGGGCAGAGAGAGAACCCCCCTCCGCCCTTTCCCTTCAGGTTCTTAGGGCTGGCCAAATCCTTCCCAAGACAGCTTGTCTGGAGAAAATCAGACCCAGCTGAAGAACATGTGTCCATGGGGGAAACACGGGAAACTGAGTCTCCCCACACAATAGCAGAGATTCTCATCTTGCATCCTCTCCTGAGCTAATGACAAAGGTGGATGTCCCGGGTGGGCCTGTGGAATGGGAGAGGGGAGGAAGTCTATTGTCATGCAGAGGGACATGGAAAGACTTGTCTGAAGCTTATCCCCTGCACTGGGGTCAGGTCGGGAAGGGAAGGCACAGAGGTGAGCAGGAACCAACCGGCCTCTCTGTGGTGGGGCTGGCCCCGGGGCAGGCGTGGGGGTGATGGCTGGAAGTGGGATGGCGCGTGAGTTGGCACCAGCCAGCGGTGGAGGCAGAGACTCAGAGGTCAGGGATCTCTCTCTCTGTCTCTGTCTCTCTCTCTCTCCCTCAGGGAGCTGAGGAGAGTAAGGTGGCGCCCCCTGCCCACCTCGCCTACCTCTCCATGGGCCCTTCTTTCTCTGGCCGCTCCGGGAGCCCTGCGGGCTTGGGTTCAACCCCCCACACACCGCACAGGCCAAGGGCGCATGCGCGACCGCCGGGGCCTAGGGCTGGCCTCGGGGGGGGGGGGGGGTCCTCAGGGAAGGCCCCGCCCTCCCTCCAGGCTCTGACCCAGCTGCAGCTCTTCCATCGCCGCCCTTCTGGACTCGGCTTCAGCTGTCTCCCTCCCCTCCCCCACTCCCACTCAGCTTGCAGGCCGCTTCCCTGCCTTGAAAGCATTGCTCTGGCCCTGAGGGCCACAGACCTACTGGGCTTCAAGCTCAAGGCTCTGCCTGGGCCTGCTGCTTCGGCCAGGGGCTCATTTTTTCCTGGAAAGACAAAGCCATGGCCTCACCCCACGCCTGCACTTTGCCACGGCAGGCAGCCCAGATGTAGGAAAGGCTCTGTGGAGTCAGAAGTGCCGAGACAGGCAGATGGCACCAGAGGGTTTGGGGGCCAGGGCGCAAGTGGGCTAGCCCCTCCTCCCGGGAGTCGGGGAGGCCCGGCCTTCCTAGTGCCCAGGCCACGGCTCCGGGGAGAAACCCGCCATGGAGGGCACGCGGGAGGCCCTCTGCCTGAGGGGGCAGGTGTCACGCCAGGGCCACTGCAAGCCTGGCTCGGCTTGCCTGCTTTCTCCAAAGGAGGCTGGCCGACCAGCCGAACCTGGCACCTGGGCCAGGCCCCTTCCAAGGGGACGAGTTCCAGAGGCTAGAGCCCTGGGGGCGGCTGCCAAGTCTCCTGGGGCGTGTGCTGGGCCCCCGTCAGAGGAGGAAGCAGCCTGGTAAACGGTGTGCCAGGCCTGAGATCTGGAGGCCTCCCACAGCCGGGTCCCTGTCCTGCCCAGGCCCCCCGAGGGAGGACGATGGTCGGGCAGTGGCGAGCGGGGTGGGGCTGGCGCCGAGCCTGCCCTTGGATGCCCCGGGGAAGGGCGCCGGGGGATGGGCTGCCCCTGGCCGGGTCTGAGGGACCGACCCAGCTCGGGGCTGTCGGGGGCAGAGAGAGAACCCCCCTCCGCCCTTTCCCTTCAGGTTCTTAGGGCTGGCCAAATCCTTCCCAAGACAGCTTGTCTGGAGAAAATCAGACCCAGCTGAAGAACATGTGTCCATGGGGGAAACCCGGGAAACTGAGTCTCCCCACACAATAGCAGAGATTCTCATCTTGCATCCTCTCCTGAGCTAATGACAAAGGTGGATGTCCCGGGTGGGCCTGTGGAATGGGAGAGGGGAGGAAGTCTATTGTCATGCAGAGGGACATGGAAAGACTTGTCTGAAGCTTATCCCCTGCACTGGGGTCAGGTCGGGAAGGGAAGGCACAGAGGTGAGCAGGAACCAACCGGCCTCTCTGTGGTGGGGCTGGCCCCGGGGCAGGCGTGGGGGTGATGGCTGGAAGTGGGATGGCGCGTGAGTTGGCACCAGCCAGCGGTGGAGGCAGAGACTCAGAGGTCAGGGATCTCTCTCTCTGTCTCTGTCTCTCTCTCTCTCCCTCAGGGAGCTGAGGAGAGTAAGGTGGCGCCCCCTGCCCACCTCGCCTACCTCTCCATGGGCCCTTCTTTCTCTGGCCGCTCCGGGAGCCCTGCGGGCTTGGGTTCAACCCCCCACACACCGCACAGGCCAAGGGCGCATGCGCGACCGCCGGGGCCTAGGGCTGGCCTCGGGGGGGGGGGGGGGGTCCTAAGGGAAGGCCCCGCCCTCCCTCCAGGCTCTGACCCAGCTGCAGCTCTTCCATCGCCGCCCTTCTGGACTCGGCTTCAGCTGTCTCCCTCCCCTCCCCCACTCCCACTCAGCTTGCAGGCCGCTTCCCTGCCTTGAAAGCATTGCTCTGGCCCTGAGGGCCACAGACCTACTGGGCTTCAAGCTCAAGGCTCTGCCTGGGCCTGCTGCTTCGGCCAGGGGCTCATTTTTTCCTGGAAAGACAAAGCCATGGCCTCACCCCACGCCTGCACTTTGCCACGGCAGGCAGCCCAGATGTAGGAAAGGCTCTGTGGAGTCAGAAGTGCCGAGACAGGCAGATGGCACCAGAGGGTTTGGGGGCCAGGGCGCAAGTGGGCTAGCCCCTCCTCCCGGGAGTCGGGGAGGCCCGGCCTTCCTAGTGCCCAGGCCACGGCTCCGGGGAGAAACCCGCCATGGAGGGCACGCGGGAGGCCCTCTGCCTGAGGGGGCAGGTGTCACGCCAGGGCCACTGCAAGCCTGGCTCGGCTTGCCTGCTTTCTCCAAAGGAGGCTGGCCGACCAGCCGAACCTGGCACCTGGGCCAGGCCCCTTCCAAGGGGACGAGTTCCAGAGGCTAGAGCCCTGGGGGCGGCTGCCAAGTCTCCTGGGGCGTGTGCTGGGCCCCCGTCAGAGGAGGAAGCAGCCTGGTAAACGGTGTGCCAGGCCTGAGATCTGGAGGCCTCCCACAGCCGGGTCCCTGTCCTGCCCAGGCCCCCCGAGGGAGGACGATGGTCGGGCAGTGGCGAGCGGGGTGGGGCTGGCGCCGAGCCTGCCCTTGGATGCCCCGGGGAAGGGCGCCGGGGGATGGGCTGCCCCTGGCCGGGTCTGAGGGACCGACCCAGCTCGGGGCTGTCGGGGGCAGAGAGAGAACCCCCCTCCGCCCTTTCCCTTCAGGTTCTTAGGGCTGGCCAAATCCTTCCCAAGACAGCTTGTCTGGAGAAAATCAGACCCAGCTGAAGAACATGTGTCCATGGGGGAAACACGGGAAACTGAGTCTCCCCACACAATAGCAGAGATTCTCATCTTGCATCCTCTCCTGAGCTAATGACAAAGGTGGATGTCCCGGGTGGGCCTGTGGAATGGGAGAGGGGAGGAAGTCTATTGTCATGCAGAGGGACATGGAAAGACTTGTCTGAAGCTTATCCCCTGCACTGGGGTCAGGTCGGGAAGGGAAGGCACAGAGGTGAGCAGGAACCAACCGGCCTCTCTGTGGTGGGGCTGGCCCCGGGGCAGGCGTGGGGGTGATGGCTGGAAGTGGGATGGCGCGTGAGTTGGCACCAGCCAGCGGTGGAGGCAGAGACTCAGAGGTCAGGGATCTCTCTCTCTGTCTCTGTCTCTCTCTCTCTCCCTCAGGGAGCTGAGGAGAGTAAGGTGGCGCCCCCTGCCCACCTCGCCTACCTCTCCATGGGCCCTTCTTTCTCTGGCCGCTCCGGGAGCCCTGCGGGCTTGGGTTCAACCCCCCACACACCGCACAGGCCAAGGGCGCATGCGCGACCGCCGGGGCCTAGGGCTGGCCTCGGGGGGGGGGGGGGGGGGGGTCCTAAGGGAAGGCCCCGCCCTCCCTCCAGGCTCTGACCCAGCTGCAGCTCTTCCATCGCCGCCCTTCTGGACTCGGCTTCAGCTGTCTCCCTCCCCTCCCCCACTCCCACTCAGCTTGCAGGCCGCTTCCCTGCCTTGAAAGCATTGCTCTGGCCCTGAGGGCCACAGACCTACTGGGCTTCAAGCTCAAGGCTCTGCCTGGGCCTGCTGCTTCGGCCAGGGGCTCATTTTTTCCTGGAAAGACAAAGCCATGGCCTCACCCCACGCCTGCACTTTGCCACGGCAGGCAGCCCAGATGTAGGAAAGGCTCTGTGGAGTCAGAAGTGCCGAGACAGGCAGATGGCACCAGAGGGTTTGGGGGCCAGGGCGCAAGTGGGCTAGCCCCTCCTCCCGGGAGTCGGGGAGGCCCGGCCTTCCTAGTGCCCAGGCCACGGCTCCGGGGAGAAACCCGCCATGGAGGGCACGCGGGAGGCCCTCTGCCTGAGGGGGCAGGTGTCACGCCAGGGCCACTGCAAGCCTGGCTCGGCTTGCCTGCTTTCTCCAAAGGAGGCTGGCCGACCAGCCGAACCTGGCACCTGGGCCAGGCCCCTTCCAAGGGGAAGAGTTCCAGAGGCTAGAGCCCTGGGGGCGGCTGCCAAGTCTCCTGGGGCGTGTGCTGGGCCCCCGTCAGAGGAGGAAGCAGCCTGGTAAACGGTGTGCCAGGCCTGAGATCTGGAGGCCTCCCACAGCCGGGTCCCTGTCCTGCCCAGGCCCCCCGAGGGAGGACGATGGTCGGGCAGTGGCGAGCGGGGTGGGGCTGGCGCCGAGCCTGCCCTTGGATGCCCCGGGGAAGGGCGCCGGGGGATGGGCTGCCCCTGGCCGGGTCTGAGGGACCGACCCAGCTCGGGGCTGTCGGGGGCAGAGAGAGAACCCCCCTCCGCCCTTTCCCTTCAGGTTCTTAGGGCTGGCCAAATCCTTCCCAAGACAGCTTGTCTGGAGAAAATCAGACCCAGCTGAAGAACATGTGTCCATGGGGGAAACACGGGAAACTGAGTCTCCCCACACAATAGCAGAGATTCTCATCTTGCATCCTCTCCTGAGCTAATGACAAAGGTGGATGTCCCGGGTGGGCCTGTGGAATGGGAGAGGGGAGGAAGTCTATTGTCATGCAGAGGGACATGGAAAGACTTGTCTGAAGCTTATCCCCTGCACTGGGGTCAGGTCGGGAAGGGAAGGCACAGAGGTGAGCAGGAACCAACCGGCCTCTCTGTGGTGGGGCTGGCCCCGGGGCAGGCGTGGGGGTGATGGCTGGAAGTGGGATGGCGCGTGAGTTGGCACCAGCCAGCGGTGGAGGCAGAGACTCAGAGGTCAGGGATCTCTCTCTCTGTCTCTGTCTCTCTCTCTCTCCCTCAGGGAGCTGAGGAGAGTAAGGTGGCGCCCCCTGCCCACCTCGCCTACCTCTCCATGGGCCCTTCTTTCTCTGGCCGCTCCGGGAGCCCTGCGGGCTTGGGTTCAACCCCCCACACACCGCACAGGCCAAGGGCGCATGCGCGACCGCCGGGGCCTAGGGCTGGCCTCGGGGGGGGGGGGGTCCTCAGGGAAGGCCCCGCCCTCCCTCCAGGCTCTGACCCAGCTGCAGCTCTTCCATCGCCGCCCTTCTGGACTCGGCTTCAGCTGTCTCCCTCCCCTCCCCCACTCCCACTCAGCTTGCAGGCCGCTTCCCTGCCTTGAAAGCATTGCTCTGGCCCTGAGGGCCACAGACCTACTGGGCTTCAAGCTCAAGGCTCTGCCTGGGCCTGCTGCTTCGGCCAGGGGCTCATTTTTTCCTGGAAAGACAAAGCCATGGCCTCACCCCACGCCTGCACTTTGCCACGGCAGGCAGCCCAGATGTAGGAAAGGCTCTGTGGAGTCAGAAGTGCCGAGACAGGCAGATGGCACCAGAGGGTTTGGGGGCCAGGGCGCAAGTGGGCTAGCCCCTCCTCCCGGGAGTCGGGGAGGCCCGGCTTTCCTAGTGCCCAGGCCACGGCTCCGGGGAGAAACCCGCCATGGAGGGCACGCGGGAGGCCCTCTGCCTGAGGGGGCAGGTGTCACGCCAGGGCCACTGCAAGCCTGGCTCGGCTTGCCTGCTTTCTCCAAAGGAGGCTGGCCGACCAGCCGAACCTGGCACCTGGGCCAGGCCCCTTCCAAGGGGACGAGTTCCAGAGGCTAGAGCCCTGGGGGCGGCTGCCAAGTCTCCTGGGGCGTGTGCTGGGCCCCCGTCAGAGGAGGAAGCAGCCTGGTAAACGGTGTGCCAGGCCTGAGATCTGGAGGCCTCCCACAGCCGGGTCCCTGTCCTGCCCAGGCCCCCCGAGGGAGGACGATGGTCGGGCAGTGGCGAGCGGGGTGGGGCTGGCGCCGAGCCTGCCCTTGGATGCCCCGGGGAAGGGCGCCGGGGGATGGGCTGCCCCTGGCCGGGTCTGAGGGACCGACCCAGCTCGGGGCTGTCGGGGGCAGAGAGAGAACCCCCCTCCGCCCTTTCCCTTCAGGTTCTTAGGGCTGGCCAAATCCTTCCCAAGACAGCTTGTCTGGAGAAAATCAGACCCAGCTGAAGAACATGTGTCCATGGGGGAAACACGGGAAACTGAGTCTCCCCACACAATAGCAGAGATTCTCATCTTGCATCCTCTCCTGAGCTAATGACAAAGGTGGATGTCCCGGGTGGGCCTGTGGAATGGGAGAGGGGAGGAAGTCTATTGTCATGCAGAGGGACATGGAAAGACTTGTCTGAAGCTTATCCCCTGCACTGGGGTCAGGTCGGGAAGGGAAGGCACAGAGGTGAGCAGGAACCAACCGGCCTCTCTGTGGTGGGGCTGGCCCCGGGGCAGGCGTGGGGGTGATGGCTGGAAGTGGGATGGCGCGTGAGTTGGCACCAGCCAGCGGTGGAGGCAGAGACTCAGAGGTCAGGGATCTCTCTCTCTGTCTCTGTCTCTCTCTCTCTCCCTCAGGGAGCTGAGGAGAGTAAGGTGGCGCCCCCTGCCCACCTCGCCTACCTCTCCATGGGCCCTTCTTTCTCTGGCCGCTCCGGGAGCCCTGCGGGCTTGGGTTCAACCCCCCACACACCGCACAGGCCAAGGGCGCATGCGCGACCGCCGGGGCCTAGGGCTGGCCTCGGGGGGGGGGGGTCCTCAGGGAAGGCCCCGCCCTCCCTCCAGGCTCTGACCCAGCTGCAGCTCTTCCATCGCCGCCCTTCTGGACTCGGCTTCAGCTGTCTCCCTCCCCTCCCCCACTCCCACTCAGCTTGCAGGCCGCTTCCCTGCCTTGAAAGCATTGCTCTGGCCCTGAGGGCCACAGACCTACTGGGCTTCAAGCTCAAGGCTCTGCCTGGGCCTGCTGCTTCGGCCAGGGGCTCATTTTTTCCTGGAAAGACAAAGCCATGGCCTCACCCCACGCCTGCACTTTGCCACGGCAGGCAGCCCAGATGTAGGAAAGGCTCTGTGGAGTCAGAAGTGCCGAGACAGGCAGATGGCACCAGAGGGTTTGGGGGCCAGGGCGCAAGTGGGCTAGCCCCTCCTCCCGGGAGTCGGGGAGGCCCGGCCTTCCTAGTGCCCAGGCCACGGCTCCGGGGAGAAACCCGCCATGGAGGGCACGCGGGAGGCCCTCTGCCTGAGGGGGCAGGTGTCACGCCAGGGCCACTGCAAGCCTGGCTCGGCTTGCCTGCTTTCTCCAAAGGAGGCTGGCCGACCAGCCGAACCTGGCACCTGGGCCAGGCCCCTTCCAAGGGGACGAGTTCCAGAGGCTAGAGCCCTGGGGGCGGCTGCCAAGTCTCCTGGGGCGTGTGCTGGGCCCCCGTCAGAGGAGGAAGCAGCCTGGTAAACGGTGTGCCAGGCCTGAGATCTGGAGGCCTCCCACAGCCGGGTCCCTGTCCTGCCCAGGCCCCCCGAGGGAGGACGATGGTCGGGCAGTGGCGAGCGGGGTGGGGCTGGCGCCGAGCCTGCCCTTGGATGCCCCGGGGAAGGGCGCCGGGGGATGGGCTGCCCCTGGCCGGGTCTGAGGGACCGACCCAGCTCGGGGCTGTCGGGGGCAGAGAGAGAACCCCCCTCCGCCCTTTCCCTTCAGGTTCTTAGGGCTGGCCAAATCCTTCCCAAGACAGCTTGTCTGGAGAAAATCAGACCCAGCTGAAGAACATGTGTCCATGGGGGAAACACGGGAAACTGAGTCTCCCCACACAATAGCAGAGATTCTCATCTTGCATCCTCTCCTGAGCTAATGACAAAGGTGGATGTCCCGGGTGGGCCTGTGGAATGGGAGAGGGGAGGAAGTCTATTGTCATGCAGAGGGACATGGAAAGACTTGTCTGAAGCTTATCCCCTGCACTGGGGTCAGGTCGGGAAGGGAAGGCACAGAGGTGAGCAGGAACCAACCGGCCTCTCTGTGGTGGGGCTGGCCCCGGGGCAGGCGTGGGGGTGATGGCTGGAAGTGGGATGGCGCGTGAGTTGGCACCAGCCAGCGGTGGAGGCAGAGACTCAGAGGTCAGGGATCTCTCTCTCTGTCTCTGTCTCTCTCTCTCTCCCTCAGGGAGCTGAGGAGAGTAAGGTGGCGCCCCCTGCCCACCTCGCCTACCTCTCCATGGGCCCTTCTTTCTCTGGCCGCTCCGGGAGCCCTGCGGGCTTGGGTTCAACCCCCCACACACCGCACAGGCCAAGGGCGCATGCGCGACCGCCGGGGCCTAGGGCTGGCCTCGGGGGGGGGGGGTCCTAAGGGAAGGCCCCGCCCTCCCTCCAGGCTCTGACCCAGCTGCAGCTCTTCCATCGCCGCCCTTCTGGACTCGGCTTCAGCTGTCTCCCTCCCCTCCCCCACTCCCACTCAGCTTGCAGGCCGCTTCCCTGCCTTGAAAGCATTGCTCTGGCCCTGAGGGCCACAGACCTACTGGGCTTCAAGCTCAAGGCTCTGCCTGGGCCTGCTGCTTCGGCCAGGGGCTCATTTTTTCCTGGAAAGACAAAGCCATGGCCTCACCCCACGCCTGCACTTTGCCACGGCAGGCAGCCCAGATGTAGGAAAGGCTCTGTGGAGTCAGAAGTGCCGAGACAGGCAGATGGCACCAGAGGGTTTGGGGGCCAGGGCGCAAGTGGGCTAGCCCCTCCTCCCGGGAGTCGGGGAGGCCCGGCCTTCCTAGTGCCCAGGCCACGGCTCCGGGGAGAAACCCGCCATGGAGGGCACGCGGGAGGCCCTCTGCCTGAGGGGGCAGGTGTCACGCCAGGGCCACTGCAAGCCTGGCTCGGCTTGCCTGCTTTCTCCAAAGGAGGCTGGCCGACCAGCCGAACCTGGCACCTGGGCCAGGCCCCTTCCAAGGGGACGAGTTCCAGAGGCTAGAGCCCTGAGGGCGGCTGCCAAGTCTCCTGGGGCGTGTGCTGGGCCCCCGTCAGAGGAGGAAGCAGCCTGGTAAACGGTGTGCCAGGCCTGAGATCTGGAGGCCTCCCACAGCCGGGTCCCTGTCCTGCCCAGGCCCCCCGAGGGAGGACGATGGTCGGGCAGTGGCGAGCGGGGTGGGGCTGGCGCCGAGCCTGCCCTTGGATGCCCCGGGGAAGGGCGCCGGGGGATGGGCTGCCCCTGGCCGGGTCTGAGGGACCGACCCAGCTCGGGGCTGTCGGGGGCAGAGAGAGAACCCCCCTCCGCCCTTTCCCTTCAGGTTCTTAGGGCTGGCCAAATCCTTCCCAAGACAGCTTGTCTGGAGAAAATCAGACCCAGCTGAAGAACATGTGTCCATGGGGGAAACCCGGGAAACTGAGTCTCCCCACACAATAGCAGAGATTCTCATCTTGCATCCTCTCCTGAGCTAATGACAAAGGTGGATGTCCCGGGTGGGCCTGTGGAATGGGAGAGGGGAGGAAGTCTATTGTCATGCAGAGGGACATGGAAAGACTTGTCTGAAGCTTATCCCCTGCACTGGGGTCAGGTCGGGAAGGGACGGCACAGAGGTGAGCAGGAACCAACCGGCCTCTCTGTGGTGGGGCTGGCCCCGGGGCAGGCGTGGGGGTGATGGCTGGAAGTGGGATGGCGCGTGAGTTGGCACCAGCCAGCGGTGGAGGCAGAGACTCAGAGGTCAGGGATCTCTCTCTCTGTCTCTGTCTCACTCTCTCTCCCTCAGGGAGCTGAGGAGAGTAAGGTGGCGCCCCCTGCCCACCTCGCCTACCTCTCCATGGGCCCTTCTTTCTCTGGCCGCTCCGGGAGCCCTGCGGGCTTGGGTTCAACCCCCCACACACCGCACAGGCCAATGGCGCATGCGCGACCGCCGGGGCCTAGGGCTGGCCTCGGGGGGGGGGGGGGGGGTGGGGTCCTCAGTGAAGGCCCCGCCCTCCCTCCAGGCTCTGACCCAGCTGCAGCTCTTCCATCGCCGCCCTTCTGGACTCGGCTTCAGCTGTCTCCCTCCCCTCCCCCACTCCCACTCAGCTTGCAGGCCGCTTCCCTGCCTTGAAAGCATTGCTCTGGCCCTGAGGGCCACAGACCTACTGGGCTTCAAGCTCAAGGCTCTGCCTGGGCCTGCTGCTTCGGCCAGGGGCTCATTTTTTCCTGGAAAGACAAAGCCATGGCCTCACCCCACGCCTGCACTTTGCCACGGCAGGCAGCCCAGATGTAGGAAAGGCTCTGTGGAGTCAGAAGTGCCGAGACAGGCAGATGGCACCAGAGGGTTTGGGGGCCAGGGCGCAAGTGGGCTAGCCCCTCCTCCCGGGAGTCGGGGAGGCCCGGCCTTCCTAGTGCCCAGGCCACGGCTCCGGGGAGAAACCCGCCATGGAGGGCACGCGGGAGGCCCTCTGCCTGAGGGGGCAGGTGTCACGCCAGGGCCACTGCAAGCCTGGCTCGGCTTGCCTGCTTTCTCCAAAGGAGGCTGGCCGACCAGCCGAACCTGGCACCTGGGCCAGGCCCCTTCCAAGGGGACGAGTTCCAGAGGCTAGAGCCCTGGGGGCGGCTGCCAAGTCTCCTGGGGCGTGTGCTGGGCCCCCGTCAGAGGAGGAAGCAGCCTGGTAAACGGTGTGCCAGGCCTGAGATCTGGAGGCCTCCCACAGCCGGGTCCCTGTCCTGCCCAGGCCCCCCGAGGGAGGACGATGGTCGGGCAGTGGCGAGCGGGGTGGGGCTGGCGCCGAGCCTGCCCTTGGATGCCCCGGGGAAGGGCGCCGGGGGATGGGCTGCCCCTGGCCGGGTCTGAGGGACCGACCCAGCTCGGGGCTGTCGGGGGCAGAGAGAGAACCCCCCTCCGCCCTTTCCCTTCAGGTTCTTAGGGCTGGCCAAATCCTTCCCAAGACAGCTTGTCTGGAGAAAATCAGACCCAGCTGAAGAACATGTGTCCATGGGGGAAACCCGGGAAACTGAGTCTCCCCACACAATAGCAGAGATTCTCATCTTGCATCCTCTCCTGAGCTAATGACAAAGGTGGATGTCCCGGGTGGGCCTGTGGAATGGGAGAGGGGAGGAAGTCTATTGTCATGCAGAGGGACATGGAAAGACTTGTCTGAAGCTTATCCCCTGCACTGGGGTCAGGTCGGGAAGGGACGGCACAGAGGTGAGCAGGAACCAACCGGCCTCTCTGTGGTGGGGCTGGCCCCGGGGCAGGCGTGGGGGTGATGGCTGGAAGTGGGATGGCGCGTGAGTTGGCACCAGCCAGCGGTGGAGGCAGAGACTCAGAGGTCAGGGATCTCTCTCTCTGTCTCTGTCTCTCTCTCTCTCCCTCAGGGAGCTGAGGAGAGTAAGGTGGCGCCCCCTGCCCACCTCGCCTACCTCTCCATGGGCCCTTCTTTCTCTGGCCGCTCCGGGAGCCCTGCGGGCTTGGGTTCAACCCCCCACACACCGCACAGGCCAAGGGCGCATGCGCGACCGCCGGGGCCTAGGGCTGGCCTCGGGGGGGGGGGTCCTCAGGGAAGGCCCCGCCCTCCCTCCAGGCTCTGACCCAGCTGCAGCTCTTCCATCGCCGCCCTTCTGGACTCGGCTTCAGCTGTCTCCCTCCCCTCCCCCACTCCCACTCAGCTTGCAGGCCGCTTCCCTGCCTTGAAAGCATTGCTCTGGCACTGAGGGCCACAGACCTACTGGGCTTCAAGCTCAAGGCTCTGCCTGGGCCTGCTGCTTCGGCCAGGGGCTCATTTTTTCCTGGAAAGACAAAGCCATGGCCTCACCCCACGCCTGCACTTTGCCACGGCAGGCAGCCCAGATGTAGGAAAGGCTCTGTGGATTCAGAAGTGCCGAGACAGGCAGATGGCACCAGAGGGTTTGGGGGCCAGGGCGCAAGTGGGCTAGCCCCTCCTCCCGGGATTCGGGGAGGCCCGGCCTTCCTAGTGCCCAGGCCACGGCTCCGGGGAGAAACCCGCCATGGAGGGCACGCGGGAGGCCCTCTGCCTGAGGGGGCAGGTGTCACGCCAGGGCCACTGCAAGCCTGGCTCGGCTTGCCTGCTTTCTCCAAAGGAGGCTGGCCGACCAGCCGAACCTGGCACCTGGGCCAGGCCCCTTCCAAGGGGACGAGTTCCAGAGGCTAGAGCCCTGAGGGCGGCTGCCAAGTCTCCTGGGGCGTGTGCTGGGCCCCCGTCAGAGGAGGAAGCAGCCTGGTAAACGGTGTGCCAGGCCTGAGATCTGGAGGCCTCCCACAGCCGGGTCCCTGTCCTGCCCAGGCCCCCCGAGGGAGGACGATGGTCGGGCAGTGGCGAGCGGGGTGGGGCTGGCGCCGAGCCTGCCCTTGGATGCCCCGGGGAAGGGCGCCGGGGGATGGGCTGCCCCTGGCCGGGTCTGAGGGACCGACCCAGCTCGGGGCTGTCGGGGGCAGAGAGAGAACCCCCCTCCGCCCTTTCCCTTCAGGTTCTTAGGGCTGGCCAAATCCTTCCCAAGACAGCTTGTCTGGAGAAAATCAGACCCAGCTGAAGAACATGTGTCCATGGGGGAAACCCGGGAAACTGAGTCTCCCCACACAATAGCAGAGATTCTCATCTTGCATCCTCTCCTGAGCTAATGACAAAGGTGGATGTCCCGGGTGGGCCTGTGGAATGGGAGAGGGGAGGAAGTCTATTGTCATGCAGAGGGACATGGAAAGACTTGTCTGAAGCTTATCCCCTGCACTGGGGTCAGGTCGGGAAGGGAAGGCACAGAGGTGAGCAGGAACCAACCGGCCTCTCTGTGGTGGGGCTGGCCCCGGGGCAGGCGTGGGGGTGATGGCTGGAAGTGGGATGGCGCGTGAGTTGGCACCAGCCAGCGGTGGAGGCAGAGACTCAGAGGTCAGGGATCTCTCTCTCTGTCTCTGTCTCTCTCTCTCTCCCTCAGGGAGCTGAGGAGAGTAAGGTGGCGCCCCCTGCCCACCTCGCCTACCTCTCCATGGGCCCTTCTTTCTCTGGCCGCTCCGGGAGCCCTGCGGGCTTGGGTTCAACCCCCCACACACCGCACAGGCCAAGGGCGCATGCGCGACCGCCGGGGCCTAGGGCTGGCCTCGGGGGGGGGGTGGGGTCCTCAGTGAAGGCCCCGCCCTCCCTCCAGGCTCTGACCCAGCTGCAGCTCTTCCATCGCCGCCCTTCTGAACTTGGCTTCAGCTGTCTCCCTCCCCTCCCCCACTCCCACTCAGCTTGCAGGCCGCTTCCCTGCCTTGAAAGCATTGCTCTGGCCCTGAGGGCCACAGACCTACTGGGCTTCAAGCTCAAGGCTCTGCCTGGGCCTGCTGCTTCGGCCAGGGGCTCATTTTTTCCTGGAAAGACAAAGCCATGGCCTCACCCCACGCCTGCACTTTGCCACGGCAGGCAGCCCACATGTAGGAAAGGCTCTGTGGAGTCAGAAGTGCCGAGACAGGCAGATGGCACCAGAGGGTTTGGGGGCCAGGGCGCAAGTGGGCTAGCCCCTCCTCCCGGGAGTCGGGGAGGCCCGGCCTTCCTAGTGCCCAGGCCACGGCTCCGGGGAGAAACCCGCCATGGAGGGCACGCGGGAGGCCCTCAGCCTGAGGGGGCAGGTGTCACGCCAGGGCCACTGCAAGCCTGGCTCGGCTTGCCTGCTTTCTCCAAAGGAGGCTGGCCGACCAGCCGAACCTGGCACCTGGGCCAGGCCCCTTCCAAGGGGACGAGTTCCAGAGGCTAGAGCCCTGGGGGCGGCTGCCAAGTCTCCTGGGGCGTGTGCTGGGCCCCCGTCAGAGGAGGAAGCAGCCTGGTAAACGGTGTGCCAGGCCTGAGATCTGGAGGCCTCCCACAGCCGGGTCCCTGTCCTGCCCAGGCCCCCCGAGGGAGGACGATGGTCGGGCAGTGGCGAGCGGGGTGGGGCTGGCGCCGAGCCTGCCCTTGGATGCCCCGGGGAAGGGCGCCGGGGGATGGGCTGCCCCTGGCCGGGTCTGAGGGACCGACCCAGCTCGGGGCTGTCGGGGGCAGAGAGAGAACCCCCCTCCGCCCTTTCCCTTCAGGTTCTTAGGGCTGGCCAAATCCTTCCCAAGACAGCTTGTCTGGAGAAAATCAGACCCAGCTGAAGAACATGTGTCCATGGGGGAAACCCGGGAAACTGAGTCTCCCCACACAATAGCAGAGATTCTCATCTTGCATCCTCTCCTGAGCTAATGACAAAGGTGGATGTCCCCGGTGGGCCTGTGGAATGGGAGAGGGGAGGAAGTCTATTGTCATGCAGAGGGACATGGAAAGACTTGTCTGAAGCTTATCCCCTGCACTGGGGTCAGGTCGGGAAGGGACGGCACAGAGGTGAGCAGGAACCAACCGGCCTCTCTGTGGTGGGGCTGGCCCCGGGGCAGGCGTGGGGGTGATGGCTGGAAGTGGGATGGCGCGTGAGTTGGCACCAGCCAGCGGTGGAGGCAGAGACTCAGAGGTCAGGGATCTCTCTCTCTGTCTCTGTCTCTCTCTCTCTCCCTCAGGGAGCTGAGGAGAGTAAGGTGGCGCCCCCTGCCCACCTCGCCTACCTCTCCATGGGCCCTTCTTTCTCTGGCCGCTCCGGGAGCCCTGCGGGCTTGGGTTCAACCCCCCACACACCGCACAGGCCAAGGGCGCATGCGCGACCGCCGGGGCCTAGGGCTGGCCTCGGGGGGGGGGGGGGGGGGTCCTCAGGGAAGGCCCCGCCCTCCCTCCAGGCTCTGACCCAGCTGCAGCTCTTCCATCGCCGCCCTTCTGGACTCTGCTTCAGCTGTCTCCCTCCCCTCCCCCACTCCCACTCAGCTTGCAGGCCGCTTCCCTGCCTTGAAAGCATTGCTCTGGCCCTGAGGGCCACAGACCTACTGGGCTTCAAGCTCAAGGCTCTGCCTGGGCCTGCTGCTTCGGCCAGGGGCTCATTTTTTCCTGGAAAGACAAAGCCATGGCCTCACCCCACGCCTGCACTTTGCCACGGCAGGCAGCCCAGATGTAGGAAAGGCTCTGTGGAGTCAGAAGTGCCGAGACAGGCAGATGGCACCAGAGGGTTTGGGGGCCAGGGCGCAAGTGGGCTAGCCCCTCCTCCCGGGAGTCGGGGAGGCCCGGCCTTCCTAGTGCCCAGGCCACGGCTCCGGGGAGAAACCCGCCATGGAGGGCACGCGGGAGGCCCTCTGCCTGAGGGGGCAGGTGTCACGCCAGGGCCACTGCAAGCCTGGCTCGGCTTGCCTGCTTTCTCCAAAGGAGGCTGGCCGACCAGCCGAACCTGGCACCTGGGCCAGGCCCCTTCCAAGGGGACGAGTTCCAGAGGCTAGAGCCCTGGGGGCGGCTGCCAAGTCTCCTGGGGCGTGTGCTGGGCCCCCGTCAGAGGAGGAAGCAGCCTGGTAAACGGTGTGCCAGGCCTGAGATCTGGAGGCCTCCCACAGCCGGGTCCCTGTCCTGCCCAGGCCCCCCGAGGGAGGACGATGGTCGGGCAGTGGCGAGCGGGGTGGGGCTGGCGCCGAGCCTGCCCTTGGATGCCCCGGGGAAGGGCGCCGGGGGATGGGCTGCCCCTGGCCGGGTCTGAGGGACCGACCCAGCTCGGGGCTGTCGGGGGCAGAGAGAGAACCCCCCTCCGCCCTTTCCCTTCAGGTTCTTAGGGCTGGCCAAATCCTTCCCAAGACAGCTTGTCTGGAGAAAATCAGACCCAGCTGAAGAACATGTGTCCATGGGGGAAACACGGGAAACTGAGTCTCCCCACACAATAGCAGAGATTCTCATCTTGCATCCTCTCCTGAGCTAATGACAAAGGTGGATGTCCCGGGTGGGCCTGTGGAATGGGAGAGGGGAGGAAGTCTATTGTCATGCAGAGGGACATGGAAAGACTTGTCTGAAGCTTATCCCCTGCACTGGGGTCAGGTCGGGAAGGGAAGGCACAGAGGTGAGCAGGAACCAACCGGCCTCTCTGTGGTGGGGCTGGCCCCGGGGCAGGCGTGGGGGTGATGGCTGGAAGTGGGATGGCGCGTGAGTTGGCACCAGCCAGCGGTGGAGGCAGAGACTCAGAGGTCAGGGATCTCTCTCTCTGTCTCTGTCTCTCTCTCTCTCCCTCAGGGAGCTGAGGAGAGTAAGGTGGCGCCCCCTGCCCACCTCGCCTACCTCTCCATGGGCCCTTCTTTCTCTGGCCGCTCCGGGAGCCCTGCGGGCTTGGGTTCAACCCCCCACACACCGCACAGGCCAAGGGCGCATGCGCGACCGCCGGGGCCTAGGGCTGGCCTCGGGGGGGGGAGGGTCCTCAGTGAAGGCCCCGCCGTCCCTCCAGGCTCTGACCCAGCTGCAGCTCTTCCATCGCCGCCCTTCTGGACTCGGCTTCAGCTGTCTCCCTCCCCTCCCCCACTCCCACTCAGCTTGCAGGCCGCTTCCCTGCCTTGAAAGCATGGCTCTGGCCCTGAGGGCCACAGACCTACTGGGCTTCAAGCTCAAGGCTCTGCCTGGGCCTGCTGCTTCGGCCAGGGGCTCATTTTTTCCTGGAAAGACAAAGCCATGGCCTCACCCCACGCCTGCACTTTGCCACGGCAGGCAGCCCAGATGTAGGAACGGCTCTGTGGAGTCAGAAGTGCCAAGACAGGCAGATGGCACCAGAGGGTTTGGGGGCCAGGGCGCAAGTGGGCTAGCCCCTCCTCCCGGGAGTCGGGGATGCCCGGCCTTCCTAGTGCCCAGGCCACGGCTCCGGGGAGAAACCCGCCATGGAGGGCACGCGGGAGGCCCTCTGCCTGAGGGGGCAGGTGTCACGCCAGGGCCACTGCAAGCCTGGCTCGGCTTGCCTGCTTTCTCCAAAGGAGGCTGGCCGACCAGCCGAACCTGGCACCTGGGCCAGGCCCCTTCCAAGGGGACGAGTTCCAGAGGCTAGAGCCCTGAGGGCGGCTGCCAAGTCTCCTGGGGCGTGTGCTGGGCCCCCGTCAGAGGAGGAAGCAGCCTGGTAAACGGTGTGCCAGGCCTGAGATCTGGAGGCCTCCCACAGCCGGGTCCCTGTCCTGCCCAGGCCCCCCGAGGGAGGACGATGGTCGGGCAGTGGCGAGCGGGGTGGGGCTGGCGCCGAGCCTGCCCTTGGATGCCCCGGGGAAGGGCGCCGGGGGATGGGCTGCCCCTGGCCGGGTCTGAGGGACCGACCCAGCTCGGGGCTGTCGGGGGCAGAGAGAGAACCCCCCTCCGCCCTTTCCCTTCAGGTTCTTAGGGCTGGCCAAATCCTTCCCAAGACAGCTTGTCTGGAGAAAATCAGACCCAGCTGAAGAACATGTGTCCATGGGGGAAACCCGGGAAACTGAGTCTCCCCACACAATAGCAGAGATTCTCATCTTGCATCCTCTCCTGAGCTAATGACAAAGGTGGATGTCCCGGGTGGGCCTGTGGAATGGGAGAGGGGAGGAAGTCTATTGTCATGCAGAGGGACATGGAAAGACTTGTCTGAAGCTTATCCCCTGCACTGGGGTCAGGTCGGGAAGGGACGGCACAGAGGTGAGCAGGAACCAACCGGCCTCTCTGTGGTGGGGCTGGCCCCGGGGCAGGCGTGGGGGTGATGGCTGGAAGTGGGATGGCGCGTGAGTTGGCACCAGCCAGCGGTGGAGGCAGAGACTCAGAGGTCAGGGATCTCTCTCTCTGTCTCTGTCTCTCTCTCTCTCCCTCAGGGAGCTGAGGAGAGTAAGGTGGCGCCCCCTGCCCACCTCGCCTACCTCTCCATGGGCCCTTCTTTCTCTGGCCGCTCCGGGAGCCCTGCGGGCTTGGGTTCAACCCCCCACACACCGCACAGGCCAAGGGCGCATGCGCAACCGCCGGGGCCTAGGGCTGGCCTGGGGGGGGGGGGTCCTCAGTGAAGGCCCCGCCCTCCCTCCAGGCTCTGACCCAGCTGCAGCTCTTCCATCGCCGCCCTTCTGGACTCGGCTTCAGCTGTCTCCCTCCCCTCCCCCACTCCCACTCAGCTTGCAGGCCGCTTCCCTGCCTTGAAAGCATTGCTCTGGCCCTGAGGGCCACAGACCTACTGGGCTTCAAGCTCAAGGCTCTGCCTGGGCCTGCTGCTTCGGCCAGGGGCTCATTTTTTCCTGGAAAGACAAAGCCATGGCCTCACCCCACGCCTGCACTTTGCCACGGCAGGCAGCCCAGATGTAGGAAAGGCTCTGTGGAGTCAGAAGTGCCGAGACAGGCAGATGGCACCAGAGGGTTTGGGGGCCAGGGCGCAAGTGGGCTAGCCCCTCCTCCCGGGAGTCGGGGATGCCCGGCCTTCCTAGTGCCCAGGCCACGGCTCCGGGGAGAAACCCGCCATGGAGGGCACGCGGGAGGCCCTCTGCCTGAGGGGGCAGGTGTCACGCCAGGGCCACTGCAAGCCTGGCTCGGCTTGCCTGCTTTCTCCAAAGGAGGCTGGCCGACCAGCCGAACCTGGCACCTGGGCCAGGCCCCTTCCAAGGGGACGAGTTCCAGAGGCTAGAGCCCTGGGGGCGGCTGCCAAGTCTCCTGGGGCGTGTGCTGGGCCCCCGTCAGAGGAGGAAGCAGCCTGGTAAACGGTGTGCCAGGCCTGAGATCTGGAGGCCTCCCACAGCCGGGTCCCTGTCCTGCCCAGGCCCCCCGAGGGAGGACGATGGTCGGGCAGTGGCGAGCGGGGTGGGGCTGGCGCCGAGCCTGCCCTTGGATGCCCCGGGGAAGGGCGCCGGGGGATGGGCTGCCCCTGGCCGGGTCTGAGGGACCGACCCAGCTCGGGGCTGTCGGGGGCAGAGAGAGAACCCCCCTCCGCCCTTTCCCTTCAGGTTCTTAGGGCTGGCCAAATCCTTCCCAAGACAGCTTGTCTGGAGAAAATCAGACCCAGCTGAAGAACATGTGTCCATGGGGGAAACCCGGGAAACTGAGTCTCCCCACACAATAGCAGAGATTCTCATCTTGCATCCTCTCCTGAGCTAATGACAAAGGTGGATGTCCCGGGTGGGCCTGTGGAATGGGAGAGGGGAGGAAGTCTATTGTCATGCAGAGGGACATGGAAAGACTTGTCTGAAGCTTATCCCCTGCACTGGGGTCAGGTCGGGAAGGGACGGCACAGAGGTGAGCAGGAACCAACCGGCCTCTCTGTGGTGGGGCTGGCCCCGGGGCAGGCGTGGGGGTGATGGCTGGAAGTGGGATGGCGCGTGAGTTGGCACCAGCCAGAGGTGGAGGCAGAGACTCAGAGGTCAGGGATCTCTCTCTCTGTCTCTGTCTCTGTCTCTCTCCCTCAGGGAGCTGAGGAGAGTAAGGTGGCGCCCCCTGCCCACCTCGCCTACCTCTCCATGGGCCCTTCTTTCTCTGGCCGCTCCGGGAGCCCTGCGGGCTTGGGTTCAACCCCCCACACACAGCACAGGCCAAGGGCGCATGCGCGACCGCCGGGGCCTAGGGCTGGCCTGGGGGGGGGGGGGTCCTCAGTGAAGGCCCCGCCCTCCCTCCAGGCTCTGACCCAGCTGCAGCTCTTCCATCGCCGCCCTTCTGGACTCGGCTTCAGCTGTCTCCCTCCCCTCCCCCACTCCCACTCAGCTTGCAGGCCGCTTCCCTGCCTTGAAAGCATTGCTCTGGCCCTGAGGGCCACAGACCTACTGGGCTTCAAGCTCAAGGCTCTGCCTGGGCCTGCTGCTTCGGCCAGGGGCTCATTTTTTCCTGGAAAGACAAAGCCATGGCCTCACCCCACGCCTGCACTTTGCCACGGCAGGCAGCCCAGATGTAGGAAAGGCTCTGTGGAGTCAGAAGTGCCGAGACAGGCAGATGGCACCAGAGGGTTTGGGGGCCAGGGCACAAGTGGGCTAGCCCCTCCTCCCGGGAGTCGGGGAGGCCCGGCCTTCCTAGTGCCCAGGCCACGGCTCCGGGGAGAAACCCGCCATGGAGGGCACGGGGGAGGCCCTCTGCCTGAGGGGGCAGGTGTCACGCCAGGGCCACTGCAAGCCTGGCTCGGCTTGCCTGCTTTCTCCAAAGGAGGCTGGCCGACCAGCCGAACCTGGCACCTGGGCCAGGCCCCTTCCAAGGGGACGAGTTCCAGAGGCTAGAGCCCTGGGGGCGGCTGCCAAGTCTCCTGGGGCGTGTGCTGGGCCCCCGTCAGAGGAGGAAGCAGCCTGGTAAACGGTGTGCCAGGCCTGAGATCTGGAGGCCTCCCACAGCCGGGTCCCTGTCCTGCCCAGGCCCCCCGAGGGAGGACAATGGTCGGGCAGTGGCGAGCGGGGTGGGGCTGGCGCCGAGCCTGCCCTTGGATGCCCCGGGGAAGGGCGCCGGGGGATGGGCTGCCCCTGGCCGGGTCTGAGGGACCGACCCAGCTCGGGGCTGTCGGGGGCAGAGAGAGAACCCCCCTCCGCCCTTTCCCTTCAGGTTCTTAGGGCTGGCCAAATCCTTCCCAAGACAGCTTGTCTGGAGAAAATCAGACCCAGCTGAAGAACATGTGTCCATGGGGGAAACCCGGGAAACTGAGTCTCCCCACACAATAGCAGAGATTCTCATCTTGCATCCTCTCCTGAGCTAATGACAAAGGTGGATGTCCCGGGTGGGCCTGTGGAATGGGAGAGGGGAGGAAGTCTATTGTCATGCAGAGGGACATGGAAAGACTTGTCTGAAGCTTATCCCCTGCACTGGGGTCAGGTCGGGAAGGGACGGCACAGAGGTGAGCAGGAACCAACCGGCCTCTCTGTGGTGGGGCTGGCCCCGGGGCAGGCGTGGGGGTGATGGCTGGAAGTGGGATGGCTCGTGAGTTGGGACCAGCCAGCGGTGGAGGCAGAGACTCAGAGGTCAGGGATCTCTCTCTCTGTCTTTGTCTCTCTCTCTCTCCCTCAGGGAGCTGAGGAGAGTAAGGTGGCGCCCCCTGCCCACCTCGCCTACCTCTCCATGGGCCCTTCTTTCTCTGGCCGCTCCGGGAGCCCTGCGGGCTTGGGTTCAACCCCCCACACACCGCACAGGCCAAGGGCGCATGCGCAACCGCCGGGGCCTAGGGCTGGCCTGGGGGGGGGGGGTCCTCAGTGAAGGCCCCGCCCTCCCTCCAGGCTCTGACCCAGCTGCAGCTCTTCCATCGCCGCCCTTCTGGACTCGGCTTCAGCTGTCTCCCTCCCCTCCCCCACTCCCACTCAGCTTGCAGGCCGCTTCCCTGCCTTGAAAGCATTGCTCTGGCCCTGAGGGCCACAGACCTACTGGGCTTCAAGCTCAAGGCTCTGCCTGGGCCTGCTGCTTCGGCCAGGGGCTCATTTTTTCCTGGAAAGACAAAGCCATGGCCTCACCCCACGCCTGCACTTTGCCACGGCAGGCAGCCCAGATGTAGGAAAGGCTCTGTGGAGTCAGAAGTGCCGAGACAGGCAGATGGCACCAGAGGGTTTGGGGGCCAGGGCACAAGTGGGCTAGCCCCTCCTCCCGGGAGTCGGGGAGGCCCGGCCTTCCTAGTGCCCAGGCCACGGCTCCGGGGAGAAACCCGCCATGGAGGGCACGCGGGAGGCCCTCTGCCTGAGGGGGCAGGTGTCACGCCAGGGCCACTGCAAGCCTGGCTCGGCTTGCCTGCTTTCTCCAAAGGAGGCTGGCCGACCAGCCGAACCTGGCACCTGGGCCAGGCCCCTTCCAAGGGGACGAGTTCCAGAGGCTAGAGCCCTGGGGGCGGCTGCCAAGTCTCCTGGGGCGTGTGCTGGGCCCCCGTCAGAGGAGGAAGCAGCCTGGTAAACGGTGTGCCAGGCCTGAGATCTGGAGGCCTCCCACAGCCGGGTCCCTGTCCTGCCCAGGCCCCCCGAGGGAGGACAATGGTCGGGCAGTGGCGAGCGGGGTGGGGCTGGCGCCGAGCCTGCCCTTGGATGCCCCGGGGAAGGGCGCCGGGGGATGGGCTGCCCCTGGCCGGGTCTGAGGGACCGACCCAGCTCGGGGCTGTCGGGGGCAGAGAGAGAACCCCCCTCCGCCCTTTCCCTTCAGGTTCTTAGGGCTGGCCAAATCCTTCCCAAGACAGCTTGTCTGGAGAAAATCAGACCCAGCTGAAGAACATGTGTCCATGGGGGAAACCCGGGAAACTGAGTCTCCCCACACAATAGCAGAGATTCTCATCTTGCATCCTCTCCTGAGCTAATGACAAAGGTGGATGTCCCGGGTGGGCCTGTGGAATGGGAGAGGGGAGGAAGTCTATTGTCATGCAGAGGGACATGGAAAGACTTGTCTGAAGCTTATCCCCTGCACTGGGGTCAGGTCGGGAAGGGACGGCACAGAGGTGAGCAGGAACCAACCGGCCTCTCTGTGGTGGGGCTGGCCCCGGGGCAGGCGTGGGGGTGATGGCTGGAAGTGGGATGGCTCGTGAGTTGGGACCAGCCAGCGGTGGAGGCAGAGACTCAGAGGTCAGGGATCTCTCTCTCTGTCTTTGTCTCTCTCTCTCTCCCTCAGGGAGCTGAGGAGAGTAAGGTGGCGCCCCCTGCCCACCTCGCCTACCTCTCCATGGGCCCTTCTTTCTCTGGCCGCTCCGGGAGCCCTGCGGGCTTGGGTTCAACCCCCCACACACCGCACAGGCCAAGGGCGCATGCGCAACCGCCGGGGCCTAGGGCTGGCCTGGGGGGGGGGGGTCCTCAGTGAAGGCCCCGCCCTCCCTCCAGGCTCTGACCCAGCTGCAGCTCTTCCATCGCCGCCCTTCTGGACTCGGCTTCAGCTGTCTCCCTCCCCTCCCCCACTCCCACTCAGCTTGCAGGCCGCTTCCCTGCCTTGAAAGCATTGCTCTGGCCCTGAGGGCCACAGACCTACTGGGCTTCAAGCTCAAGGCTCTGCCTGGGCCTGCTGCTTCGGCCAGGGGCTCATTTTTTCCTGGAAAGACAAAGCCATGGCCTCACCCCACGCCTGCACTTTGCCACGGCAGGCAGCCCAGATGTAGGAAAGGCTCTGTGGAGTCAGAAGTGCCGAGACAGGCAGATGGCACCAGAGGGTTTGGGGGCCAGGGCGCAAGTGGGCTAGCCCCTCCTCCCGGGAGTCGGGGATGCCCGGCCTTCCTAGTGCCCAGGCCACGGCTCCGGGGAGAAACCCGCCATGGAGGGCACGCGGGAGGCCCTCTGCCTGAGGGGGCAGGTGTCACGCCAGGGCCACTGCAAGCCTGGCTCGGCTTGCCTGCTTTCTCCAAAGGAGGCTGGCCGACCAGCCGAACCTGGCACCTGGGCCAGGCCCCTTCCAAGGGGACGAGTTCCAGAGGCTAGAGCCCTGGGGGCGGCTGCCAAGTCTCCTGGGGCGTGTGCTGGGCCCCCGTCAGAGGAGGAAGCAGCCTGGTAAACGGTGTGCCAGGCCTGAGATCTGGAGGCCTCCCACAGCCGGGTCCCTGTCCTGCCCAGGCCCCCCGAGGGAGGACGATGGTCGGGCAGTGGCGAGCGGGGTGGGGCTGGCGCCGAGCCTGCCCTTGGATGCCCCGGGGAAGGGCGCCGGGGGATGGGCTGCCCCTGGCCGGGTCTGAGGGACCGACCCAGCTCGGGGCTGTCGGGGGCAGAGAGAGAACCCCCCTCCGCCCTTTCCCTTCAGGTTCTTAGGGCTGGCCAAATCCTTCCCAAGACAGCTTGTCTGGAGAAAATCAGACCCAGCTGAAGAACATGTGTCCATGGGGGAAACCCGGGAAACTGAGTCTCCCCACACAATAGCAGAGATTCTCATCTTGCATCCTCTCCTGAGCTAATGACAAAGGTGGATGTCCCGGGTGGGCCTGTGGAATGGGAGAGGGGAGGAAGTCTATTGTCATGCAGAGGGACATGGAAAGACTTGTCTGAAGCTTATCCCCTGCACTGGGGTCAGGTCGGGAAGGGACGGCACAGAGGTGAGCAGGAACCAACCGGCCTCTCTGTGGTGGGGCTGGCCCCGGGGCAGGCGTGGGGGTGATGGCTGGAAGTGGGATGGCGCGTGAGTTGGCACCAGCCAGAGGTGGAGGCAGAGACTCAGAGGTCAGGGATCTCTCTCTCTGTCTCTGTCTCTGTCTCTCTCCCTCAGGGAGCTGAGGAGAGTAAGGTGGCGCCCCCTGCCCACCTCGCCTACCTCTCCATGGGCCCTTCTTTCTCTGGCCGCTCCGGGAGCCCTGCGGGCTTGGGTTCAACCCCCCACACACAGCACAGGCCAAGGGCGCATGCGCGACCGCCGGGGCCTAGGGCTGGCCTGGGGGGGGGGGGGGGGTCCTCAGTGAAGGCCCCGCCCTCCCTCCAGGCTCTGACCCAGCTGCAGCTCTTCCATCGCCGCCCTTCTGGACTCGGCTTCAGCTGTCTCCCTCCCCTCCCCCACTCCCACTCAGCTTGCAGGCCGCTTCCCTGCCTTGAAAGCATTGCTCTGGCCCTGAGGGCCACAGACCTACTGGGCTTCAAGCTCAAGGCTCTGCCTGGGCCTGCTGCTTCGGCCAGGGGCTCATTTTTTCCTGGAAAGACAAAGCCATGGCCTCACCCCACGCCTGCACTTTGCCACGGCAGGCAGCCCAGATGTAGGAAAGGCTCTGTGGAGTCAGAAGTGCCGAGACAGGCAGATGGCACCAGAGGGTTTGGGGGCCAGGGCACAAGTGGGCTAGCCCCTCCTCCCGGGAGTCGGGGAGGCCCGGCCTTCCTAGTGCCCAGGCCACGGCTCCGGGGAGAAACCCGCCATGGAGGGCACGGGGGAGGCCCTCTGCCTGAGGGGGCAGGTGTCACGCCAGGGCCACTGCAAGCCTGGCTCGGCTTGCCTGCTTTCTCCAAAGGAGGCTGGCCGACCAGCCGAACCTGGCACCTGGGCCAGGCCCCTTCCAAGGGGACGAGTTCCAGAGGCTAGAGCCCTGGGGGCGGCTGCCAAGTCTCCTGGGGCGTGTGCTGGGCCCCCGTCAGAGGAGGAAGCAGCCTGGTAAACGGTGTGCCAGGCCTGAGATCTGGAGGCCTCCCACAGCCGGGTCCCTGTCCTGCCCAGGCCCCCCGAGGGAGGACAATGGTCGGGCAGTGGCGAGCGGGGTGGGGCTGGCGCCGAGCCTGCCCTTGGATGCCCCGGGGAAGGGCGCCGGGGGATGGGCTGCCCCTGGCCGGGTCTGAGGGACCGACCCAGCTCGGGGCTGTCGGGGGCAGAGAGAGAACCCCCCTCCGCCCTTTCCCTTCAGGTTCTTAGGGCTGGCCAAATCCTTCCCAAGACAGCTTGTCTGGAGAAAATCAGACCCAGCTGAAGAACATGTGTCCATGGGGGAAACCCGGGAAACTGAGTCTCCCCACACAATAGCAGAGATTCTCATCTTGCATCCTCTCCTGAGCTAATGACAAAGGTGGATGTCCCGGGTGGGCCTGTGGAATGGGAGAGGGGAGGAAGTCTATTGTCATGCAGAGGGACATGGAAAGACTTGTCTGAAGCTTATCCCCTGCACTGGGGTCAGGTCGGGAAGGGACGGCACAGAGGTGAGCAGGAACCAACCGGCCTCTCTGTGGTGGGGCTGGCCCCGGGGCAGGCGTGGGGGTGATGGCTGGAAGTGGGATGGCTCGTGAGTTGGGACCAGCCAGCGGTGGAGGCAGAGACTCAGAGGTCAGGGATCTCTCTCTCTGTCTTTGTCTCTCTCTCTCTCCCTCAGGGAGCTGAGGAGAGTAAGGTGGCGCCCCCTGCCCACCTCGCCTACCTCTCCATGGGCCCTTCTTTCTCTGGCCGCTCCGGGAGCCCTGCGGGCTTGGGTTCAACCCCCCACACACCGCACAGGCCAAGGGCGCATGCGCAACCGCCGGGGCCTAGGGCTGGCCTGGGGGGGGGGGTCCTCAGTGAAGGCCCCGCCCTCCCTCCAGGCTCTGACCCAGCTGCAGCTCTTCCATCGCCGCCCTTCTGGACTCGGCTTCAGCTGTCTCCCTCCCCTCCCCCACTCCCACTCAGCTTGCAGGCCGCTTCCCTGCCTTGAAAGCATTGCTCTGGCCCTGAGGGCCACAGACCTACTGGGCTTCAAGCTCAAGGCTCTGCCTGGGCCTGCTGCTTCGGCAAGGGGCTCATTTTTTCCTGGAAAGACAAAGCCATGGCCTCACCCCACGCCTGCACTTTGCCACGGCAGGCAGCCCAGATGTAGGAAAGGCTCTGTGGAGTCAGAAGTGCCGAGACAGGCAGATGGCACCAGAGGGTTTGGGGGCCAGGGCACAAGTGGGCTAGCCCCTCCTCCCGGGAGTCGGGGAGGCCCGGCCTTCCTAGTGCCCAGGCCACGGCTCCGGGGAGAAACCCGCCATGGAGGGCACGCGGGAGGCCCTCTGCCTGAGGGGGCAGGTGTCACGCCAGGGCCACTGCAAGCCTGGCTCGGCTTGCCTGCTTTCTCCAAAGGAGGCTGGCCGACCAGCCGAACCTGGCACCTGGGCCAGGCCCCTTCCAAGGGGACGAGTTCCAGAGGCTAGAGCCCTGGGGGCGGCTGCCAAGTCTCCTGGGGCGTGTGCTGGGCCCCCGTCAGAGGAGGAAGCAGCCTGGTAAACGGTGTGCCAGGCCTGAGATCTGGAGGCCTCCCACAGCCGGGTCCCTGTCCTGCCCAGGCCCCCCGAGGGAGGACAATGGTCGGGCAGTGGCGAGCGGGGTGGGGCTGGCGCCGAGCCTGCCCTTGGATGGGGGAAGGGCGCCGGGGGATGGGCTGCCCCTGGCCGGGTCTGAGGGACCGACCCAGCTCGGGGCTGTCGGGGGCAGAGAGAGAACCCCCCTCCGCCCTTTCCCTTCAGGTTCTTAGGGCTGGCCCAAATCCTTCCCAAGACAGCTTGTCTGGAGAAAATCAGACCCAGCTGAAGAACATGTGTCCATGGGGGAAACCCGGGAAACTGAGTCTCCCCACACAATAGCAGAGATTCTCATCTTGCATCCTCTCCTGAGCTAATGACAAAGGTGGATGTCCCGGGTGGGCCTGTGGAATGGGAGAGGGGAGGAAGTCTATTGTCATGCAGAGGGACATGGAAAGACTTGTCTGAAGCTTATCCCCTGCACTGGGGTCAGGTCGGGAAGGGACGGCACAGAGGTGAGCAGGAACCAACCGGCCTCTCTGTGGTGGGGCTGGCCCCGGGGCAGGCGTGGGGGTGATGGCTGGAAGTGGGATGGCTCGTGAGTTGGGACCAGCCAGCGGTGGAGGCAGAGACTCAGAGGTCAGGGATCTCTCTCTCTGTCTTTGTCTCTCTCTCTCTCCCTCAGGGAGCTGAGGAGAGTAAGGTGGCGCCCCCTGCCCACCTCGCCTACCTCTCCATGGGCCCTTCTTTCTCTGGCCGCTCCGGGAGCCCTGCGGGCTTGGGTTCAACCCCCCACACACCGCACAGGCCAAGGGCGCATGCGCAACCGCCGGGGCCTAGGGCTGGCCTGGGGGGGGGGGGGTCCTCAGTGAAGGCCCCGCCCTCCCTCCAGGCTCTGACCCAGCTGCAGCTCTTCCATCGCCGCCCTTCTGGACTCGGCTTCAGCTGTCTCCCTCCCCTCCCCCACTCCCACTCAGCTTGCAGGCCGCTTCCCTGCCTTGAAAGCATTGCTCTGGCCCTGAGGGCCACAGACCTACTGGGCTTCAAGCTCAAGGCTCTGCCTGGGCCTGCTGCTTCGGCCAGGGGCTCATTTTTTCCTGGAAAGACAAAGCCATGGCCTCACCCCACGCCTGCACTTTGCCACGGCAGGCAGCCCAGATGTAGGAAAGGCTCTGTGGAGTCAGAAGTGCCGAGACAGGCAGATGGCACCAGAGGGTTTGGGGGCCAGGGCGCAAGTGGGCTAGCCCCTCCTCCCGGGAGTCGGGGATGCCCGGCCTTCCTAGTGCCCAGGCCACGGCTCCGGGGAGAAACCCGCCATGGGAGGGGGCACGCGGGAGGCCCTCTGCCTGAGGGGGCAGGTGTCACGCCAGGGCCACTGCAAGCCTGGCTCGGCTTGCCTGCTTTCTCCAAAGGAGGCTGGCCGACCAGCCGAACCTGGCACCTGGGCCAGGCCCCTTCCAAGGGGACGAGTTCCAGAGGCTAGAGCCCTGGGGGCGGCTGCCAAGTCTCCTGGGGCGTGTGCTGGGCCCCCGTCAGAGGAGGAAGCAGCCTGGTAAACGGTGTGCCAGGCCTGAGATCTGGAGGCCTCCCACAGCCGGGTCCCTGTCCTGCCCAGGCCCCCCGAGGAGGACGATGGTCGGGCAGTGGCGAGCGGGGTGGGGCTGGCGCCGAGCCTGCCCTTGGATGCCCCGGGGAAGGGCGCCGGGGGATGGGCTGCCCCTGGCCGGGTCTGAGGGACCGACCCAGCTCGGGGCTGTCGGGGGCAGAGAGAGAACCCCCCTCCGCCCTTTCCCTTCAGGTTCTTAGGGCTGGCCAAATCCTTCCCAAGACAGCTTGTCTGGAGAAAATCAGACCCAGCTGAAGAACATGTGTCCATGGGGGAAACCCGGGAAACTGAGTCTCCCCACACAATAGCAGAGATTCTCATCTTGCATCCTCTCCTGAGCTAATGACAAAGGTGGATGTCCCGGGTGGGCCTGTGGAATGGGAGAGGGGAGGAAGTCTATTGTCATGCAGAGGGACATGGAAAGACTTGTCTGAAGCTTATCCCCTGCACTGGGGTCAGGTCGGGAAGGGACGGCACAGAGGTGAGCAGGAACCAACCGGCCTCTCTGTGGTGGGGCTGGCCCCGGGGCAGGCGTGGGGGTGATGGCTGGAAGTGGGATGGCGCGTGAGTTGGCACCAGCCAGCGGTGGAGGCAGAGACTCAGAGGTCAGGGATCTCTCTCTCTGTCTCTGTCTCTGTCTCTCTCCCTCAGGGAGCTGAGGAGAGTAAGGTGGCGCCCCCTGCCCACCTCGCCTACCTCTCCATGGGCCCTTCTTTCTCTGGCCGCTCCGGGAGCCCTGCGGGCTTGGGTTCAACCCCCCACACACAGCACAGGCCAAGGGCGCATGCGCGACCGCCGGGGCCTAGGGCTGGCCTCGGGGGGGGGGGGGGTCCTCAGTGAAGGCCCCGCCCTCCCTCCAGGCTCTGACCCAGCTGCAGCTCTTCCATCGCCGCCCTTCTGGACTCGGCTTCAGCTGTCTCCCTCCCCTCCCCCACTCCCACTCAGCTTGCAGGCCGCTTCCCTGCCTTGAAAGCATTGCTCTGGCCCTGAGGGCCACAGACCTACTGGGCTTCAAGCTCAAGGCTCTGCCTGGGCCTGCTGCTTCGGCAAGGGGCTCATTTTTTCCTGGAAAGACAAAGCCATGGCCTCACCCCACGCCTGCACTTTGCCACGGCAGGCAGCCCAGATGTAGGAAAGGCTCTGTGGAGTCAGAAGTGCCGAGACAGGCAGATGGCACCAGAGGGTTTGGGGGCCAGGGCACAAGTGGGCTAGCCCCTCCTCCCGGGAGTCGGGGAGGCCCGGCCTTCCTAGTGCCCAGGCCACGGCTCCGGGGAGAAACCCGCCATGGAGGGCACGCGGGAGGCCCTCTGCCTGAGGGGGCAGGTGTCACGCCAGGGCCACTGCAAGCCTGGCTCGGCTTGCCTGCTTTCTCCAAAGGAGGCTGGCCGACCAGCCGAACCTGGCACCTGGGCCAGGCCCCTTCCAAGGGGACGAGTTCCAGAGGCTAGAGCCCTGGGGGCGGCTGCCAAGTCTCCTGGGGCGTGTGCTGGGCCCCCGTCAGAGGAGGAAGCAGCCTGGTAAACGGTGTGCCAGGCCTGAGATCTGGAGGCCTCCCACAGCCGGGTCCCTGTCCTGCCCAGGCCCCCCGAGGGAGGACAATGGTCGGGCAGTGGCGAGCGGGGTGGGGCTGGCGCCGAGCCTGCCCTTGGATGCCCCGGGGAAGGGCGCCGGGGGATGGGCTGCCCCTGGCCGGGTCTGAGGGACCGACCCAGCTCGGGGCTGTCGGGGGCAGAGAGAGAACCCCCCTCCGCCCTTTCCCTTCAGGTTCTTAGGGCTGGCCAAATCCTTCCCAAGACAGCTTGTCTGGAGAAAATCAGACCCAGCTGAAGAACATGTGTCCATGGGGGAAACCCGGGAAACTGAGTCTCCCCACACAATAGCAGAGATTCTCATCTTGCATCCTCTCCTGAGCTAATGACAAAGGTGGATGTCCCGGGTGGGCCTGTGGAATGGGAGAGGGGAGGAAGTCTATTGTCATGCAGAGGGACATGGAAAGACTTGTCTGAAGCTTATCCCCTGCACTGGGGTCAGGTCGGGAAGGGACGGCACAGAGGTGAGCAGGAACCAACCGGCCTCTCTGTGGTGGGGCTGGCCCCGGGGCAGGCGTGGGGGTGATGGCTGGAAGTGGGATGGCTCGTGAGTTGGGACCAGCCAGCGGTGGAGGCAGAGACTCAGAGGTCAGGGATCTCTCTCTCTGTCTTTGTCTCTCTCTCTCTCCCTCAGGGAGCTGAGGAGAGTAAGGTGGCGCCCCCTGCCCACCTCGCCTACCTCTCCATGGGCCCTTCTTTCTCTGGCCGCTCCGGGAGCCCTGCGGGCTTGGGTTCAACCCCCCACACACCGCACAGGCCAAGGGCGCATGCGCAACCGCCGGGGCCTAGGGCTGGCCTGGGGGGGGGGGTCCTCAGTGAAGGCCCCGCCCTCCCTCCAGGCTCTGACCCAGCTGCAGCTCTTCCATCGCCGCCCTTCTGGACTCGGCTTCAGCTGTCTCCCTCCCCTCCCCCACTCCCACTCAGCTTGCAGGCCGCTTCCCTGCCTTGAAAGCATTGCTCTGGCCCTGAGGGCCACAGACCTACTGGGCTTCAAGCTCAAGGCTCTGCCTGGGCCTGCTGCTTCGGCCAGGGGCTCATTTTTTCCTGGAAAGACAAAGCCATGGCCTCACCCCACGCCTGCACTTTGCCACGGCAGGCAGCCCAGATGTAGGAAAGGCTCTGTGGAGTCAGAAGTGCCGAGACAGGCAGATGGCACCAGAGGGTTTGGGGGCCAGGGCGCAAGTGGGCTAGCCCCTCCTCCCGGGAGTCGGGGATGCCCGGCCTTCCTAGTGCCCAGGCCACGGCTCCGGGGAGAAACCCGCCATGGAGGGCACGCGGGAGGCCCTCTGCCTGAGGGGGCAGGTGTCACGCCAGGGCCACTGCAAGCCTGGCTCGGCTTGCCTGCTTTCTCCAAAGGAGGCTGGCCGACCAGCCGAACCTGGCACCTGGGCCAGGCCCCTTCCAAGGGGACGAGTTCCAGAGGCTAGAGCCCTGGGGGCGGCTGCCAAGTCTCCTGGGGCGTGTGCTGGGCCCCCGTCAGAGGAGGAAGCAGCCTGGTAAACGGTGTGCCAGGCCTGAGATCTGGAGGCCTCCCACAGCCGGGTCCCTGTCCTGCCCAGGCCCCCCGAGGGAGGACGATGGTCGGGCAGTGGCGAGCGGGGTGGGGCTGGCGCCGAGCCTGCCCTTGGATGCCCCGGGGAAGGGCGCCGGGGGATGGGCTGCCCCTGGCCGGGTCTGAGGGACCGACCCAGCTCGGGGCTGTCGGGGGCAGAGAGAGAACCCCCCTCCGCCCTTTCCCTTCAGGTTCTTAGGGCTGGCCAAATCCTTCCCAAGACAGCTTGTCTGGAGAAAATCAGACCCAGCTGAAGAACATGTGTCCATGGGGGAAACCCGGGAAACTGAGTCTCCCCACACAATAGCAGAGATTCTCATCTTGCATCCTCTCCTGAGCTAATGACAAAGGTGGATGTCCCGGGTGGGCCTGTGGAATGGGAGAGGGGAGGAAGTCTATTGTCATGCAGAGGGACATGGAAAGACTTGTCTGAAGCTTATCCCCTGCACTGGGGTCAGGTCGGGAAGGGACGGCACAGAGGTGAGCAGGAACCAACCGGCCTCTCTGTGGTGGGGCTGGCCCCGGGGCAGGCGTGGGGGTGATGGCTGGAAGTGGGATGGCGCGTGAGTTGGCACCAGCCAGCGGTGGAGGCAGAGACTCAGAGGTCAGGGATCTCTCTCTCTGTCTCTGTCTCTGTCTCTCTCCCTCAGGGAGCTGAGGAGAGTAAGGTGGCGCCCCCTGCCCACCTCGCCTACCTCTCCATGGGCCCTTCTTTCTCTGGCCGCTCCGGGAGCCCTGCGGGCTTGGGTTCAACCCCCCACACACCGCACAGGCCAAGGGCGCATGCGCGACCGCCGGGGCCTAGGGCTGGCCTGGGGGGGGGGTCCTCAGTGAAGGCCCCGCCCTCCCTCCAGGCTCTGACCCAGCTGCAGCTCTTCCATCGCCGCCCTTCTGGACTCGGCTTCAGCTGTCTCCCTCCCCTCCCCCACTCCCACTCAGCTTGCAGGCCGCTTCCCTGCCTTGAAAGCATTGCTCTGGCCCTGAGGGCCACAGACCTACTGGGCTTCAAGCTCAAGGCTCTGCCTGGGCCTGCTGCTTCGGCCAGGGGCTCATTTTTTCCTGGAAAGACAAAGCCATGGCCTCACCCCACGCCTGCACTTTGCCACGGCAGGCAGCCCAGATGTAGGAAAGGCTCTGTGGAGTCAGAAGTGCCGAGACAGGCAGATGGCACCAGAGGGTTTGGGGGCCAGGGCGCAAGTGGGCTAGCCCCTCCTCCCGGGAGTCGGGGATGCCCGGCCTTCCTAGTGCCCAGGCCACGGCTCCGGGGAGAAACCCGCCATGGAGGGCACGCGGGAGGCCCTCTGCCTGAGGGGGCAGGTGTCACGCCAGGGCCACTGCAAGCCTGGCTCGGCTTGCCTGCTTTCTCCAAAGGAGGCTGGCCGACCAGCCGAACCTGGCACCTGGGCCAGGCCCCTTCCAAGGGGACGAGTTCCAGAGGCTAGAGCCCTGGGGGCGGCTGCCAAGTCTCCTGGGGCGTGTGCTGGGCCCCCGTCAGAGGAGGAAGCAGCCTGGTAAACGGTGTGCCAGGCCTGAGATCTGGAGGCCTCCCACAGCCGGGTCCCTGTCCTGCCCAGGCCCCCCGAGGGAGGACGATGGTCGGGCAGTGGCGAGCGGGGTGGGGCTGGCGCCGAGCCTGCCCTTGGATGCCCCGGGGAAGGGCGCCGGGGGATGGGCTGCCCCTGGCCGGGTCTGAGGGACCGACCCAGCTCGGGGCTGTCGGGGGCAGAGAGAGAACCCCCCTCCGCCCTTTCCCTTCAGGTTCTTAGGGCTGGCCAAATCCTTCCCAAGACAGCTTGTCTGGAGAAAATCAGACCCAGCTGAAGAACATGTGTCCATGGGGGAAACCCGGGAAACTGAGTCTCCCCACACAATAGCAGAGATTCTCATCTTGCATCCTCTCCTGAGCTAATGACAAAGGTGGATGTCCCGGGTGGGCCTGTGGAATGGGAGAGGGGAGGAAGTCTATTGTCATGCAGAGGGACATGGAAAGACTTGTCTGAAGCTTATCCCCTGCACTGGGGTCAGGTCGGGAAGGGACGGCACAGAGGTGAGCAGGAACCAACCGGCCTCTCTGTGGTGGGGCTGGCCCCGGGGCAGGCGTGGGGGTGATGGCTGGAAGTGGGATGGCGCGTGAGTTGGCACCAGCCAGCGGTGGAGGCAGAGACTCAGAGGTCAGGGATCTCTCTCTCTGTCTCTGTCTCTGTCTCTCTCCCTCAGGGAGCTGAGGAGAGTAAGGTGGCGCCCCCTGCCCACCTCGCCTACCTCTCCATGGGCCCTTCTTTCTCTGGCCGCTCCGGGAGCCCTGCGGGCTTGGGTTCAACCCCCCACACACCGCACAGGCCAAGGGCGCATGCGCGACCGCCGGGGCCTAGGGCTGGCCTCGGGGGGGGGGGGTCCTCAGTGAAGGCCCCGCCCTCCCTCCAGGCTCTGACCCAGCTGCAGCTCTTCCATCACCGCCCTTCTGGACTCGGCTTCAGCTGTCTCCCTCCCCTCCCCCACTCCCACTCAGCTTGCAGGCCGCTTCCCTGCCTTGAAAGCATTGCTCTGGCCCTGAGGGCCACAGACCTACTGGGCTTCAAGCTCAAGGCTCTGCCTGGGCCTGCTGCTTCGGCCAGGGGCTCATTTTTTCCTGGAAAGACAAAGCCATGGCCTCACCCCACGCCTGCACTTTGCCACGGCAGGCAGCCCAGATGTAGGAAAGGCTCTGTGGAGTCAGAAGTGCCGAGACAGGCAGATGGCACCAGAGGGTTTGGGGGCCAGGGCGCAAGTGGGCTAGCCCCTCCTCCCGGGAGTCGGGGAGGCCCGGCCTTCCTAGTGCCCAGGCCACGGCTCCGGGGAGAAACCCGCCATGGAGGGCACGCGGGAGGCCCTCTGCCTGAGGGGGCAGGTGTCACGCCAGGGCCACTGCAAGCCTGGCTCGGCTTGCCTGCTTTCTCCAAAGGAGGCTGGCCGACCAGCCGAACCTGGCACCTGGGCCAGGCCCCTTCCAAGGGGACGAGTTCCAGAGGCTAGAGCCCTGGGGGCGGCTGCCAAGTCTCCTGGGGCGTGTGCTGGGCCCCCGTCAGAGGAGGAAGCAGCCTGGTAAACGGTGTGCCAGGCCTGAGATCTGGAGGCCTCCCACAGCCGGGTCCCTGTCCTGCCCAGGCCCCCCGAGGGAGGACGATGGTCGGGCAGTGGCGAGCGGGGTGGGGCTGGCGCCGAGCCTGCCCTTGGATGCCCCGGGGAAGGGCGCCGGGGGATGGGCTGCCCCTGGCCGGGTCTGAGGGACCGACCCAGCTCGGGGCTGTCGGGGGCAGAGAGAGAACCCCCCTCCGCCCTTTCCCTTCAGGTTCTTAGGGCTGGCCAAATCCTTCCCAAGACAGCTTGTCTGGAGAAAATCAGACCCAGCTGAAGAACATGTGTCCATGGGGGAAACCCGGGAAACTGAGTCTCCCCACACAATAGCAGAGATTCTCATCTTGCATCCTCTCCTGAGCTAATGACAAAGGTGGATGTCCCGGGTGGGCCTGTGGAATGGGAGAGGGGAGGAAGTCTATTGTCATGCAGAGGGACATGGAAAGACTTGTCTGAAGCTTATCCCCTGCACTGGGGTCAGGTCGGGAAGGGACGGCACAGAGGTGAGCAGGAACCAACCGGCCTCTCTGTGGTGGGGCTGGCCCCGGGGCAGGCGTGGGGGTGATGGCTGGAAGTGGGATGGCGCGTGAGTTGGCACCAGCCAGAGGTGGAGGCAGAGACTCAGAGGTCAGGGATCTCTCTCTCTGTCTCTGTCTCTGTCTCTCTCCCTCAGGGAGCTGAGGAGAGTAAGGTGGCGCCCCCTGCCCACCTCGCCTACCTCTCCATGGGCCCTTCTTTCTCTGGCCGCTCCGGGAGCCCTGCGGGCTTGGGTTCAACCCCCCACACACAGCACAGGCCAAGGGCGCATGCGCGACCGCCGGGGCCTAGGGCTGGCCTCGGGGGGGGGGGGTCCTCAGTGAAGGCCCCGCCCTCCCTCCAGGCTCTGACCCAGCTGCAGCTCTTCCATCGCCGCCCTTCTGGACTCGGCTTCAGCTGTCTCCCTCCCCTCCCCCACTCCCACTCAGCTTGCAGGCCGCTTCCCTGCCTTGAAAGCATTGCTCTGGCCCTGAGGGCCACAGACCTACTGGGCTTCAAGCTCAAGGCTCTGCCTGGGCCTGCTGCTTCGGCCAGGGGCTCATTTTTTCCTGGAAAGACAAAGCCATGGCCTCACCCCACGCCTGCACTTTGCCACGGCAGGCAGCCCAGATGTAGGAAAGGCTCTGTGGAGTCAGAAGTGCCGAGACAGGCAGATGGCACCAGAGGGTTTGGGGGCCAGGGCACAAGTGGGCTAGCCCCTCCTCCCGGGAGTCGGGGAGGCCCGGCCTTCCTAGTGCCCAGGCCACGGCTCCGGGGAGAAACCCGCCATGGAGGGCACGCGGGAGGCCCTCTGCCTGAGGGGGCAGGTGTCACGCCAGGGCCACTGCAAGCCTGGCTCGGCTTGCCTGCTTTCTCCAAAGGAGGCTGGCCGACCAGCCGAACCTGGCACCTGGGCCAGGCCCCTTCCAAGGGGACGAGTTCCAGAGGCTAGAGCCCTGGGGGCGGCTGCCAAGTCTCCTGGGGCGTGTGCTGGGCCCCCGTCAGAGGAGGAAGCAGCCTGGTAAACGGTGTGCCAGGCCTGAGATCTGGAGGCCTCCCACAGCCGGGTCCCTGTCCTGCCCAGGCCCCCCGAGGGAGGACAATGGTCGGGCAGTGGCGAGCGGGGTGGGGCTGGCGCCGAGCCTGCCCTTGGATGCCCCGGGGAAGGGCGCCGGGGGATGGGCTGCCCCTGGCCGGGTCTGAGGGACCGACCCAGCTCGGGGCTGTCGGGGGCAGAGAGAGAACCCCCCTCCGCCCTTTCCCTTCAGGTTCTTAGGGCTGGCCAAATCCTTCCCAAGACAGCTTGTCTGGAGAAAATCAGACCCAGCTGAAGAACATGTGTCCATGGGGGAAACCCGGGAAACTGAGTCTCCCCACACAATAGCAGAGATTCTCATCTTGCATCCTCTCCTGAGCTAATGACAAAGGTGGATGTCCCGGGTGGGCCTGTGGAATGGGAGAGGGGAGGAAGTCTATTGTCATGCAGAGGGACATGGAAAGACTTGTCTGAAGCTTATCCCCTGCACTGGGGTCAGGTCGGGAAGGGACGGCACAGAGGTGAGCAGGAACCAACCGGCCTCTCTGTGGTGGGGCTGGCCCCGGGGCAGGCGTGGGGGTGATGACTGGAAGTGGGATGGCTCGTGAGTTGGGACCAGCCAGCGGTGGAGGCAGAGACTCAGAGGTCAGGGATCTCTCTCTCTGTCTTTGTCTCTCTCTCTCTCCCTCAGGGAGCTGAGGAGAGTAAGGTGGCGCCCCCTGCCCACCTCGCCTACCTCTCCATGGGCCCTTCTTTCTCTGGCCGCTCCGGGAGCCCTGCGGGCTTGGGTTCAACCCCCCACACACCGCACAGGCCAAGGGCGCATGCGCAACCGCCGGGGCCTAGGGCTGGCCTGGGGGGGGGGGGTCCTCAGTGAAGGCCCCGCCCTCCCTCCAGGCTCTGACCCAGCTGCAGCTCTTCCATCGCCGCCCTTCTGGACTCGGCTTCAGCTGTCTCCCTCCCCTCCCCCACTCCCACTCAGCTTGCAGGCCGCTTCCCTGCCTTGAAAGCATTGCTCTGGCCCTGAGGGCCACAGACCTACTGGGCTTCAAGCTCAAGGCTCTGCCTGGGCCTGCTGCTTCGGCCAGGGGCTCATTTTTTCCTGGAAAGACAAAGCCATGGCCTCACCCCACGCCTGCACTTTGCCACGGCAGGCAGCCCAGATGTAGGAAAGGCTCTGTGGAGTCAGAAGTGCCGAGACAGGCAGATGGCACCAGAGGGTTTGGGGGCCAGGGCGCAAGTGGGCTAGCCCCTCCTCCCGGGAGTCGGGGATGCCCGGCCTTCCTAGTGCCCAGGCCACGGCTCCGGGGAGAAACCCGCCATGGAGGGCACGCGGGAGGCCCTCTGCCTGAGGGGGCAGGTGTCACGCCAGGGCCACTGCAAGCCTGGCTCGGCTTGCCTGCTTTCTCCAAAGGAGGCTGGCCGACCAGCCGAACCTGGCACCTGGGCCAGGCCCCTTCCAAGGGGACGAGTTCCAGAGGCTAGAGCCCTGGGGGCGGCTGCCAAGTCTCCTGGGGCGTGTGCTGGGCCCCCGTCAGAGGAGGAAGCAGCCTGGTAAACGGTGTGCCAGGCCTGAGATCTGGAGGCCTCCCACAGCCGGGTCCCTGTCCTGCCCAGGCCCCCCGAGGGAGGACGATGGTCGGGCAGTGGCGAGCGGGGTGGGGCTGGCGCCGAGCCTGCCCTTGGATGCCCCGGGGAAGGGCGCCGGGGGATGGGCTGCCCCTGGCCGGGTCTGAGGGACCGACCCAGCTCGGGGCTGTCGGGGGCAGAGAGAGAACCCCCCTCCGCCCTTTCCCTTCAGGTTCTTAGGGCTGGCCAAATCCTTCCCAAGACAGCTTGTCTGGAGAAAATCAGACCCAGCTGAAGAACATGTGTCCATGGGGGAAACCCGGGAAACTGAGTCTCCCCACACAATAGCAGAGATTCTCATCTTGCATCCTCTCCTGAGCTAATGACAAAGGTGGATGTCCCGGGTGGGCCTGTGGAATGGGAGAGGGGAGGAAGTCTATTGTCATGCAGAGGGACATGGAAAGACTTGTCTGAAGCTTATCCCCTGCACTGGGGTCAGGTCGGGAAGGGACGGCACAGAGGTGAGCAGGAACCAACCGGCCTCTCTGTGGTGGGGCTGGCCCCGGGGCAGGCGTGGGGGTGATGACTGGAAGTGGGATGGCTCGTGAGTTGGGACCAGCCAGCGGTGGAGGCAGAGACTCAGAGGTCAGGGATCTCTCTCTCTGTCTTTGTCTCTCTCTCTCTCCCTCAGGGAGCTGAGGAGAGTAAGGTGGCGCCCCCTGCCCACCTCGCCTACCTCTCCATGGGCCCTTCTTTCTCTGGCCGCTCCGGGAGCCCTGCGGGCTTGGGTTCAACCCCCCACACACCGCACAGGCCAAGGGCGCATGCGCAACCGTCGGGGCCTAGGGCTGGCCTGGGGGGGGGGGGTCCTCAGTGAAGGCCCCGCCCTCCCTCCAGGCTCTGACCCAGCTGCAGCTCTTCCATCGCCGCCCTTCTGGACTCGGCTTCAGCTGTCTCCCTCCCCTCCCCCACTCCCACTCAGCTTGCAGGCCGCTTCCCTGCCTTGAAAGCATTGCTCTGGCCCTGAGGGCCACAGACCTACTGGGCTTCAAGCTCAAGGCTCTGCCTGGGCCTGCTGCTTCGGCCAGGGGCTCATTTTTTCCTGGAAAGACAAAGCCATGGCCTCACCCCACGCCTGCACTTTGCCACGGCAGGCAGCCCAGATGTAGGAAAGGCTCTGTGGAGTCAGAAGTGCCGAGACAGGCAGATGGCACCAGAGGGTTTGGGGGCCAGGGCGCAAGTGGGCTAGCCCCTCCTCCCGGGAGTCGGGGATGCCCGGCCTTCCTAGTGCCCAGGCCACGGCTCCGGGGAGAAACCCGCCATGGAGGGCACGCGGGAGGCCCTCTGCCTGAGGGGGCAGGTGTCACGCCAGGGCCACTGCAAGCCTGGCTCGGCTTGCCTGCTTTCTCCAAAGGAGGCTGGCCGACCAGCCGAACCTGGCACCTGGGCCAGGCCCCTTCCAAGGGGACGAGTTCCAGAGGCTAGAGCCCTGGGGGCGGCTGCCAAGTCTCCTGGGGCGTGTGCTGGGCCCCCGTCAGAGGAGGAAGCAGCCTGGTAAACGGTGTGCCAGGCCTGAGATCTGGAGGCCTCCCACAGCCGGGTCCCTGTCCTGCCCAGGCCCCCCGAGGGAGGACGATGGTCGGGCAGTGGCGAGCGGGGTGGGGCTGGCGCCGAGCCTGCCCTTGGATGCCCCGGGGAAGGGCGCCGGGGGATGGGCTGCCCCTGGCCGGGTCTGAGGGACCGACCCAGCTCGGGGCTGTCGGGGGCAGAGAGAGAACCCCCCTCCGCCCTTTCCCTTCAGGTTCTTAGGGCTGGCCAAATCCTTCCCAAGACAGCTTGTCTGGAGAAAATCAGACCCAGCTGAAGAACATGTGTCCATGGGGGAAACCCGGGAAACTGAGTCTCCCCACACAATAGCAGAGATTCTCATCTTGCATCCTCTCCTGAGCTAATGACAAAGGTGGATGTCCGGGGTGGGCCTGTGGAATGGGAGAGGGGAGGAAGTCTATTGTCATGCAGAGGGACATGGAAAGACTTGTCTGAAGCTTATCCCCTGCACTGGGGTCAGGTCGGGAAGGGACGGCACAGAGGTGAGCAGGAACCAACCGGCCTCTCTGTGGTGGGGCTGGCCCCGGGGCAGGCGTGGGGGTGATGGCTGGAAGTGGGATGGCGCGTGAGTTGGCACCAGCCAGAGGTGGAGGCAGAGACTCAGAGGTCAGGGATCTCTCTCTCTGTCTCTGTCTCTGTCTCTCTCCCTCAGGGAGCTGAGGAGAGTAAGGTGGCGCCCCCTGCCCACCTCGCCTACCTCTCCATGGGCCCTTCTTTCTCTGGCCGCTCCGGGAGCCCTGCGGGCTTGGGTTCAACCCCCCACACACAGCACAGGCCAAGGGGCGCATGCGCGACCGCCGGGGCCTAGGGCTGGCCTCGGGGGGGGGGGGGTCCTCAGTGAAGGCCCCGCCCTCCCTCCAGGCTCTGACCCAGCTGCAGCTCTTCCATCGCCGCCCTTCTGGACTCGGCTTCAGCTGTCTCCCTCCCCTCCCCCACTCCCACTCAGCTTGCAGGCCGCTTCCCTGCCTTGAAAGCATTGCTCTGGCCCTGAGGGCCACAGACCTACTGGGCTTCAAGCTCAAGGCTCTGCCTGGGCCTGCTGCTTCGGCCAGGGGCTCATTTTTTCCTGGAAAGACAAAGCCATGGCCTCACCCCACGCCTGCACTTTGCCACGGCAGGCAGCCCAGATGTAGGAAAGGCTCTGTGGAGTCAGAAGTGCCGAGACAGGCAGATGGCACCAGAGGGTTTGGGGGCCAGGGCACAAGTGGGCTAGCCCCTCCTCCCGGGAGTCGGGGAGGCCCGGCCTTCCTAGTGCCCAGGCCACGGCTCCGGGGAGAAACCCGCCATGGAGGGCACGCGGGAGGCCCTCTGCCTGAGGGGGCAGGTGTCACGCCAGGGCCACTGCAAGCCTGGCTCGGCTTGCCTGCTTTCTCCAAAGGAGGCTGGCCGACCAGCCGAACCTGGCACCTGGGCCAGGCCCCTTCCAAGGGGACGAGTTCCAGAGGCTAGAGCCCTGGGGGCGGCTGCCAAGTCTCCTGGGGCGTGTGCTGGGCCCCCGTCAGAGGAGGGAAGCAGCCTGGTAAACGGTGTGCCAGGCCTGAGATCTGGAGGCCTCCCACAGCCGGGGTCCCTGTCCTGCCCAGGCCCCCCGAGGGAGGACAATGGTCGGGCAGTGGCGAGCGGGGTGGGGCTGGCGCCGAGCCTGCCCTTGGATGCCCCGGGGAAGGGCGCCGGGGGATGGGCTGCCCCTGGCCGGGTCTGAGGGACCGACCCAGCTCGGGGCTGTCGGGGGCAGAGAGAGAACCCCCCTCCGCCCTTTCCCTTCAGGTTCTTAGGGCTGGCCAAATCCTTCCCAAGACAGCTTGTCTGGAGAAAATCAGACCCAGCTGAAGAACATGTGTCCATGGGGGAAACCCGGGAAACTGAGTCTCCCCACACAATAGCAGAGATTCTCATCTTGCATCCTCTCCTGAGCTAATGACAAAGGTGGATGTCCGGGTGGGCCCTGTGGAATGGGAGAGGGGAGGAAGTCTATTGTCATGCAGAGGGACATGGAAAGACTTGTCTGAAGCTTATCCCCTGCACTGGGGTCAGGTCGGGAAGGGACGGCACAGAGGTGAGCAGGAACCAACCGGCCTCTCTGTGGTGGGGCTGGCCCCGGGGCAGGCGTGGGGGTGATGGCTGGAAGTGGGATGGCTCGTGAGTTGGGACCAGCCAGCGGTGGAGGCAGAGACTCAGAGGTCAGGGATCTCTCTCTCTGTCTTTGTCTCTCTCTCTCTCCCTCAGGGAGCTGAGGAGAGTAAGGTGGCGCCCCCTGCCCACCTCGCCTACCTCTCCATGGGCCCTTCTTTCTCTGGCCGCTCCGGGAGCCCTGCGGGCTTGGGTTCAACCCCCCACACACCGCACAGGCCAAGGGCGCATGCGCAACCGCCGGGGCCTAGGGCTGGCCTGGGGGGGGGGGGTCCTCAGTGAAGGCCCCGCCCTCCCTCCAGGCTCTGACCCAGCTGCAGCTCTTCCATCGCCGCCCTTCTGGACTCGGCTTCAGCTGTCTCCCTCCCCTCCCCCACTCCCACTCAGCTTGCAGGCCGCTTCCCTGCCTTGAAAGCATTGCTCTGGCCCTGAGGGCCACAGACCTACTGGGCTTCAAGCTCAAGGCTCTGCCTGGGCCTGCTGCTTCGGCCAGGGGCTCATTTTTTCCTGGAAAGACAAAGCCATGGCCTCACCCACGCCTGCACTTTGCCACGGCAGGCAGCCCAGATGTAGGAAAGGCTCTGTGGAGTCAGAAGTGCCGAGACAGGCAGATGGCACCAGAGGGTTTGGGGGCCAGGGCACAAGTGGGCTAGCCCCTCCTCCCGGGAGTCGGGGAGGCCCGGCCTTCCTAGTGCCCAGGCCACGGCTCCGGGGAGAAGAACCCGCCATGGAGGGCACCGCGGGAGGCCCTCTGCCTGAGGGGGCAGGTGTCACGCCAGGGCCACTGCAAGCCTGGCTCGGCTTGCCTGCTTTCTCCAAAGGAGGCTGGCCGACCAGCCGAACCTGGCACCTGGGCCAGGCCCCTTCCAAGGGGACGAGTTCCAGAGGCTAGAGCCCTGGGGGCGGCTGCCAAGTCTCCTGGGGCGTGTGCTGGGCCCCCGTCAGAGGAGGAAGCAGCCTGGTAAACGGTGTGCCAGGCCTGAGATCTGGAGGCCTCCCACAGCCGGGTCCCTGTCCTGCCCAGGCCCCCCGAGGGGAGGACAATGGTCGGGCAGTGGCGAGCGGGGTGGGGCTGGCGCCGAGCCTGCCCTTGGATGCCCCGGGGAAGGGCGCCGGGGGATGGGCTGCCCCTGGCCGGGTCTGAGGGACCGACCCAGCTCGGGGCTGTCGGGGGCAGAGAGAGAACCCCCCTCCGCCCTTTCCCTTCAGGTTCTTAGGGCTGGCCAAATCCTTCCCAAGACAGCTTGTCTGGAGAAAATCAGACCCAGCTGAAGAACATGTGTCCATGGGGGAAACCCGGGAAACTGAGTCTCCCCACACAATAGCAGAGATTCTCATCTTGCATCCTCTCCTGAGCTAATGACAAAGGTGGATGTCCCGGGTGGGCCTGTGGAATGGGAGAGGGGAGGAAGTCTATTGTCATGCAGAGGGACATGGAAAGACTTGTCTGAAGCTTATCCCCTGCACTGGGGTCAGGTCGGGAAGGGACGGCACAGAGGTGAGCAGGAACCAACCGGCCTCTCTGTGGTGGGGCTGGCCCCGGGGCAGGCGTGGGGGTGATGGCTGGAAGTGGGATGGCTCGTGAGTTGGGACCAGCCAGCGGTGGAGGCAGAGACTCAGAGGTCAGGGATCTCTCTCTCTGTCTTTGTCTCTCTCTCTCTCCCTCAGGGAGCTGAGGAGAGTAAGGTGGCGCCCCCTGCCCACCTCGCCTACCTCTCCATGGGCCCTTCTTTCTCTGGCCGCTCCGGGAGCCCTGCGGGCTTGGGTTCAACCCCCCACACACCGCACAGGCCAAGGGCGCATGCGCAACCGCCGGGGCCTAGGGCTGGCCTGGGGGGGGGGGGTCCTCAGTGAAGGCCCCGCCCTCCCTCCAGGCTCTGACCCAGCTGCAGCTCTTCCATCGCCGCCCTTCTGGACTCGGCTTCAGCTGTCTCCCTCCCCTCCCCCACTCCCACTCAGCTTGCAGGCCGCTTCCCTGCCTTGAAAGCATTGCTCTGGCCCTGAGGGCCACAGACCTACTGGGCTTCAAGCTCAAGGCTCTGCCTGGGCCTGCTGCTTCGGCCAGGGGCTCATTTTTTCCTGGAAAGACAAAGCCATGGCCTCACCCCACGCCTGCACTTTGCCACGGCAGGCAGCCCAGATGTAGGAAAGGCTCTGTGGAGTCAGAAGTGCCGAGACAGGCAGATGGCACCAGAGGGTTTGGGGGCCAGGGCGCAAGTGGGCTAGCCCCTCCTCCCGGGAGTCGGGGATGCCCGGCCTTCCTAGTGCCCAGGCCACGGCTCCGGGGAGAAACCCGCCATGGAGGGCACGCGGGAGGCCCTCTGCCTGAGGGGGCAGGTGTCACGCCAGGGCCACTGCAAGCCTGGCTCGGCTTGCCTGCTTTCTCCAAAGGAGGCTGGCCGACCAGCCGAACCTGGCACCTGGGCCAGGCCCCTTCCAAGGGGACGAGTTCCAGAGGCTAGAGCCCTGGGGGCGGCTGCCAAGTCTCCTGGGGCGTGTGCTGGGCCCCCGTCAGAGGAGGAAGCAGCCTGGTAAACGGTGTGCCAGGCCTGAGATCTGGAGGCCTCCCACAGCCGGGTCCCTGTCCTGCCCAGGCCCCCCGAGGGAGGACGATGGTCGGGCAGTGGCGAGCGGGGTGGGGCTGGCGCCGAGCCTGCCCTTGGATGCCCCGGGGAAGGGCGCCGGGGGATGGGCTGCCCCTGGCCGGGTCTGAGGGACCGACCCAGCTCGGGGCTGTCGGGGGCAGAGAGAGAACCCCCCTCCGCCCTTTCCCTTCAGGTTCTTAGGGCTGGCCAAATCCTTCCCAAGACAGCTTGTCTGGAGAAAATCAGACCCAGCTGAAGAACATGTGTCCATGGGGGAAACCCGGGAAACTGAGTCTCCCCACACAATAGCAGAGATTCTCATCTTGCATCCTCTCCTGAGCTAATGACAAAGGTGGATGTCCCGGGTGGGCCTGTGGAATGGGAGAGGGGAGGAAGTCTATTGTCATGCAGAGGGACATGGAAAGACTTGTCTGAAGCTTATCCCCTGCACTGGGGTCAGGTCGGGAAGGGACGGCACAGAGGTGAGCAGGAACCAACCGGCCTCTCTGTGGTGGGGCTGGCCCCGGGGCAGGCGTGGGGGTGATGGCTGGAAGTGGGATGGCGCGTGAGTTGGCACCAGCCAGCGGTGGAGGCAGAGACTCAGAGGTCAGGGATCTCTCTCTCTGTCTCTGTCTCTGTCTCTCTCCCTCAGGGAGCTGAGGAGAGTAAGGTGGCGCCCCCTGCCCACCTCGCCTACCTCTCCATGGGCCCTTCTTTCTCTGGCCGCTCCGGGAGCCCTGCGGGCTTGGGTTCAACCCCCCACACACAGCACAGGCCAAGGGCGCATGCGCGACCGCCGGGGCCTAGGGCTGGCCTCGGGGGGGGGGGGGTCCTCAGTGAAGGCCCCGCCCTCCCTCCAGGCTCTGACCCAGCTGCAGCTCTTCCATCGCCGCCCTTCTGGACTCGGCTTCAGCTGTCTCCCTCCCCTCCCCCACTCCCACTCAGCTTGCAGGCCGCTTCCCTGCCTTGAAAGCATTGCTCTGGCCCTGAGGGCCACAGACCTACTGGGCTTCAAGCTCAAGGCTCTGCCTGGGCCTGCTGCTTCGGCCAGGGGCTCATTTTTTCCTGGAAAGACAAAGCCATGGCCTCACCCCACGCCTGCACTTTGCCACGGCAGGCAGCCCAGATGTAGGAAAGGCTCTGTGGAGTCAGAAGTGCCGAGACAGGCAGATGGCACCAGAGGGTTTGGGGGCCAGGGCACAAGTGGGCTAGCCCCTCCTCCCGGGAGTCGGGGAGGCCCGGCCTTCCTAGTGCCCAGGCCACGGCTCCGGGGAGAAACCCGCCATGGAGGGCACGCGGGAGGCCCTCTGCCTGAGGGGGCAGGTGTCACGCCAGGGCCACTGCAAGCCTGGCTCGGCTTGCCTGCTTTCTCCAAAGGAGGCTGGCCGACCAGCCGAACCTGGCACCTGGGCCAGGCCCCTTCCAAGGGGACGAGTTCCAGAGGCTAGAGCCCTGGGGGCGGCTGCCAAGTCTCCTGGGGCGTGTGCTGGGCCCCCGTCAGAGGAGGAAGCAGCCTGGTAAACGGTGTGCCAGGCCTGAGATCTGGAGGCCTCCCACAGCCGGGTCCCTGTCCTGCCCAGGCCCCCCGAGGGAGGACAATGGTCGGGCAGTGGCGAGCGGGGTGGGGCTGGCGCCGAGCCTGCCCTTGGATGCCCCGGGGAAGGGCGCCGGGGGATGGGCTGCCCCTGGCCGGGTCTGAGGGACCGACCCAGCTCGGGGCTGTCGGGGGCAGAGAGAGAACCCCCCTCCGCCCTTTCCCTTCAGGTTCTTAGGGCTGGCCAAATCCTTCCCAAGACAGCTTGTCTGGAGAAAATCAGACCCAGCTGAAGAACATGTGTCCATGGGGGAAACCCGGGAAACTGAGTCTCCCCACACAATAGCAGAGATTCTCATCTTGCATCCTCTCCTGAGCTAATGACAAAGGTGGATGTCCCGGGTGGGCCTGTGGAATGGGAGAGGGGAGGAAGTCTATTGTCATGCAGAGGGACATGGAAAGACTTGTCTGAAGCTTATCCCCTGCACTGGGGTCAGGTCGGGAAGGGACGGCACAGAGGTGAGCAGGAACCAACCGGCCTCTCTGTGGTGGGGCTGGCCCCGGGGCAGGCGTGGGGGTGATGGCTGGAAGTGGGATGGCTCGTGAGTTGGGACCAGCCAGCGGTGGAGGCAGAGACTCAGAGGTCAGGGATCTCTCTCTCTGTCTTTGTCTCTCTCTCTCTCCCTCAGGGAGCTGAGGAGAGTAAGGTGGCGCCCCCTGCCCACCTCGCCTACCTCTCCATGGGCCCTTCTTTCTCTGGCCGCTCCGGGAGCCCTGCGGGCTTGGGTTCAACCCCCCACACACCGCACAGGCCAAGGGCGCATGCGCAACCGCCGGGGCCTAGGGCTGGCCTGGGGGGGGGGGGTCCTCAGTGAAGGCCCCGCCCTCCCTCCAGGCTCTGACCCAGCTGCAGCTCTTCCATCGCCGCCCTTCTGGACTCGGCTTCAGCTGTCTCCCTCCCCTCCCCCACTCCCACTCAGCTTGCAGGCCGCTTCCCTGCCTTGAAAGCATTGCTCTGGCCCTGAGGGCCACAGACCTACTGGGCTTCAAGCTCAAGGCTCTGCCTGGGCCTGCTGCTTCGGCCAGGGGCTCATTTTTTCCTGGAAAGACAAAGCCATGGCCTCACCCCACGCCTGCACTTTGCCACGGCAGGCAGCCCAGATGTAGGAAAGGCTCTGTGGAGTCAGAAGTGCCGAGACAGGCAGATGGCACCAGAGGGTTTGGGGGCCAGGGCGCAAGTGGGCTAGCCCCTCCTCCCGGGAGTCGGGGATGCCCGGCCTTCCTAGTGCCCAGGCCACGGCTCCGGGGAGAAACCCGCCATGGAGGGCACGCGGGAGGCCCTCTGCCTGAGGGGGCAGGTGTCACGCCAGGGCCACTGCAAGCCTGGCTCGGCTTGCCTGCTTTCTCCAAAGGAGGCTGGCCGACCAGCCGAACCTGGCACCTGGGCCAGGCCCCTTCCAAGGGGACGAGTTCCAGAGGCTAGAGCCCTGGGGGCGGCTGCCAAGTCTCCTGGGGCGTGTGCTGGGCCCCCGTCAGAGGAGGAAGCAGCCTGGTAAACGGTGTGCCAGGCCTGAGATCTGGAGGCCTCCCACAGCCGGGTCCCTGTCCTGCCCAGGCCCCCCGAGGGAGGACGATGGTCGGGCAGTGGCGAGCGGGGTGGGGCTGGCGCCGAGCCTGCCCTTGGATGCCCCGGGGAAGGGCGCCGGGGGATGGGCTGCCCCTGGCCGGGTCTGAGGGACCGACCCAGCTCGGGGCTGTCGGGGGCAGAGAGAGAACCCCCCTCCGCCCTTTCCCTTCAGGTTCTTAGGGCTGGCCAAATCCTTCCCAAGACAGCTTGTCTGGAGAAAATCAGACCCAGCTGAAGAACATGTGTCCATGGGGGAAACCCGGGAAACTGAGTCTCCCCACACAATAGCAGAGATTCTCATCTTGCATCCTCTCCTGAGCTAATGACAAAGGTGGATGTCCCGGGTGGGCCTGTGGAATGGGAGAGGGGAGGAAGTCTATTGTCATGCAGAGGGACATGGAAAGACTTGTCTGAAGCTTATCCCCTGCACTGGGGTCAGGTCGGGAAGGGACGGCACAGAGGTGAGCAGGAACCAACCGGCCTCTCTGTGGTGGGGCTGGCCCCGGGGCAGGCGTGGGGGTGATGGCTGGAAGTGGGATGGCGCGTGAGTTGGCACCAGCCAGCGGTGGAGGCAGAGACTCAGAGGTCAGGGATCTCTCTCTCTGTCTCTGTCTCTCTCTCTCTCCCTCAGGGAGCTGAGGAGAGTAAGGTGGCGCCCCCTGCCCACCTCGCCTACCTCTCCATGGGCCCTTCTTTCTCTGGCCGCTCCGGGAGCCCTGCGGGCTTGGGTTCAACCCCCCACACACCGCACAGGCCAAGGGCGCATGCGCGACCGCCGGGGCCTAGGGCTGGCCTCGGGGGGGGGGTCCTCAGTGAAGGCCCCGCCCTCCCTCCAGGCTCTGACCCAGCTGCAGCTCTTCCATCGCAGCCCTTCTGGACTCGGCTTCAGCTGTCTCCCTCCCCTCCCCCACTCCCACTCAGCTTGCAGGCCGCTTCCCTGCCTTGAAAGCATTGCTCTGGCCCTGAGGGCCACAGACCTACTGGGCTTCAAGCTCAAGGCTCTGCCTGGGCCTGCTGCTTCGGCCAGGGGCTCATTTTTTCCTGGAAAGACAAAGCCATGGCCTCACCCCACGCCTGCACTTTGCACGGCAGGCAGCCCAGATGTAGGAAAGGCTCTGTGGAGTCAGAAGTGCCGAGACAGGCAGATGGCACCAGAGGGTTTGGGGGCCAGGGCGCAAGTGGGCTAGCCCCTCCTCCCGGGAGTCGGGGAGGCCCGGCCTTCCTAGTGCCCAGGCCACGGCTCCGGGGAGAAACCCGCCATGGAGGGCACGCGGGAGGCCCTCTGCCTGAGGGGGCAGGTGTCACGCCAGGGCCACTGCAAGCCTGGCTCGGCTTGCCTGCTTTCTCCAAAGGAGGCTGGCCGACCAGCCGAACCTGGCACCTGGGCCAGGCCCCTTCCAAGGGGACGAGTTCCAGAGGCTAGAGCCCTGGGGGCGGCTGCCAAGACTCCTGGGGCGTGTGCTGGGCCCCCGTCAGAGGAGGAAGCAGCCTGGTAAACGTTGTGCCAGGCCTGAGATCTGGAGGCCTCCCACAGCCGGGTCCCTGTCCTTCCCAGGCCCCCCGAGGGAGGACGATGGTCGGGCAGCGGCGAGCGGGGTGGGGCTGGCGCCGAGCCTGCCCTTGGATGCCCCGGGGAAGGGCGCCGGGGGATGGGCTGCCCCTGGCCGGGTCTGAGGGACCGACCCAGCTCGGGGCTGTCGGGGGCAGAGAGAGAACCCCCCTCCGCCCTTTCCCTTCAGGTTCTTAGGGCTGGCCAAATCCTTCCCAAGACAGCTTGTCTGGAGAAAATCAGACCCAGCTGAAGAACATGTGTCCATGGGGGAAACCCGGGAAACTGAGTCTCCCCACACAATAGCAGAGATTCTCATCTTGCATCCTCTCCTGAGCTAATGACAAAGGTGGATGTCCCGGGTGGGCCTGTGGAATGGGAGAGGGGAGGAAGTCTATTGTCATGCAGAGGGACATGGAAAGACTTGTCTGAAGCTTATCCCCTGCACTGGGGTCAGGTCGGGAAGGGACGGCACAGAGGTGAGCAGGAACCAACCGGCCTCTCTGTGGTGGGGCTGGCCCCGGGGCAGGCGTGGGGGTGATGGCTGGAAGTGGGATGGCTCGTGAGTTGGGACCAGCCAGCGGTGGAGGCAGAGACTCAGAGGTCAGGGATCTCTCTCTCTGTCTTTGTCTCTCTCTCTCTCCCTCAGGGAGCTGAGGAGAGTAAGGTGGCGCCCCCTGCCCACCTCGCCTACCTCTCCATGGGCCCTTCTTTCTCTGGCCGCTCCGGGAGCCCTGCGGGCTTGGGTTCAACCCCCCACACACCGCACAGGCCAAGGGCGCATGCGCAACCGCCGGGGCCTAGGGCTGGCCTGGGGGGGGGGGGGTCCTCAGTGAAGGCCCCGCCCTCCCTCCAGGCTCTGACCCAGCTGCAGCTCTTCCATCGCCGCCCTTCTGGACTCGGCTTCAGCTGTCTCCCTCCCCTCCCCCACTCCCACTCAGCTTGCAGGCCGCTTCCCTGCCTTGAAAGCATTGCTCTGGCCCTGAGGGCCACAGACCTACTGGGCTTCAAGCTCAAGGCTCTGCCTGGGCCTGCTGCTTCGGCCAGGGGCTCATTTTTTCCTGGAAAGACAAAGCCATGGCCTCACCCCACGCCTGCACTTTGCCACGGCAGGCAGCCCAGATGTAGGAAAGGCTCTGTGGAGTCAGAAGTGCCGAGACAGGCAGATGGCACCAGAGGGTTTGGGGGCCAGGGCACAAGTGGGCTAGCCCCTCCTCCCGGGAGTCGGGGAGGCCCGGCCTTCCTAGTGCCCAGGCCACGGCTCCGGGGAGAAACCCGCCATGGAGGGCACGCGGGAGGCCCTCTGCCTGAGGGGGCAGGTGTCACGCCAGGGCCACTGCAAGCCTGGCTCGGCTTGCCTGCTTTCTCCAAAGGAGGCTGGCCGACCAGCCGAACCTGGCACCTGGGCCAGGCCCCTTCCAAGGGGACGAGTTCCAGAGGCTAGAGCCCTGGGGGCGGCTGCCAAGTCTCCTGGGGCGTGTGCTGGGCCCCCGTCAGAGGAGGAAGCAGCCTGGTAAACGGTGTGCCAGGCCTGAGATCTGGAGGCCTCCCACAGCCGGGTCCCTGTCCTGCCCAGGCCCCCCGAGGGAGGACAATGGTCGGGCAGTGGCGAGCGGGGTGGGGCTGGCGCCGAGCCTGCCCTTGGATGCCCCGGGGAAGGGCGCCGGGGGATGGGCTGCCCCTGGCCGGGTCTGAGGGACCGACCCAGCTCGGGGCTGTCGGGGGCAGAGAGAGAACCCCCCTCCGCCCTTTCCCTTCAGGTTCTTAGGGCTGGCCAAATCCTTCCCAAGACAGCTTGTCTGGAGAAAATCAGACCCAGCTGAAGAACATGTGTCCATGGGGGAAACCCGGGAAACTGAGTCTCCCCACACAATAGCAGAGATTCTCATCTTGCATCCTCTCCTGAGCTAATGACAAAGGTGGATGTCCCGGGTGGGCCTGTGGAATGGGAGAGGGGAGGAAGTCTATTGTCATGCAGAGGGACATGGAAAGACTTGTCTGAAGCTTATCCCCTGCACTGGGGTCAGGTCGGGAAGGGACGGCACAGAGGTGAGCAGGAACCAACCGGCCTCTCTGTGGTGGGGCTGGCCCCGGGGCAGGCGTGGGGGTGATGGCTGGAAGTGGGATGGCTCGTGAGTTGGGACCAGCCAGCGGTGGAGGCAGAGACTCAGAGGTCAGGGATCTCTCTCTCTGTCTTTGTCTCTCTCTCTCTCCCTCAGGGAGCTGAGGAGAGTAAGGTGGCGCCCCCTGCCCACCTCGCCTACCTCTCCATGGGCCCTTCTTTCTCTGGCCGCTCCGGGAGCCCTGCGGGCTTGGGTTCAACCCCCCACACACCGCACAGGCCAAGGGCGCATGCGCAACCGCCGGGGCCTAGGGCTGGCCTGGGGGGGGGGGGGTCCTCAGTGAAGGCCCCGCCCTCCCTCCAGGCTCTGACCCAGCTGCAGCTCTTCCATCGCCGCCCTTCTGGACTCGGCTTCAGCTGTCTCCCTCCCCTCCCCCACTCCCACTCAGCTTGCAGGCCGCTTCCCTGCCTTGAAAGCATTGCTCTGGCCCTGAGGGCCACAGACCTACTGGGCTTCAAGCTCAAGGCTCTGCCTGGGCCTGCTGCTTCGGCCAGGGGCTCATTTTTTCCTGGAAAGACAAAGCCATGGCCTCACCCCACGCCTGCACTTTGCCACGGCAGGCAGCCCAGATGTAGGAAAGGCTCTGTGGAGTCAGAAGTGCCGAGACAGGCAGATGGCACCAGAGGGTTTGGGGGCCAGGGCGCAAGTGGGCTAGCCCCTCCTCCCGGGAGTCGGGGATGCCCGGCCTTCCTAGTGCCCAGGCCACGGCTCCGGGGAGAAACCCGCCATGGAGGGCACGCGGGAGGCCCTCTGCCTGAGGGGGCAGGTGTCACGCCAGGGCCACTGCAAGCCTGGCTCGGCTTGCCTGCTTTCTCCAAAGGAGGCTGGCCGACCAGCCGAACCTGGCACCTGGGCCAGGCCCCTTCCAAGGGGACGAGTTCCAGAGGCTAGAGCCCTGGGGGCGGCTGCCAAGTCTCCTGGGGCGTGTGCTGGGCCCCCGTCAGAGGAGGAAGCAGCCTGGTAAACGGTGTGCCAGGCCTGAGATCTGGAGGCCTCCCACAGCCGGGTCCCTGTCCTGCCCAGGCCCCCCGAGGGAGGACGATGGTCGGGCAGTGGCGAGCGGGGTGGGGCTGGCGCCGAGCCTGCCCTTGGATGCCCCGGGGAAGGGCGCCGGGGGATGGGCTGCCCCTGGCCGGGTCTGAGGGACCGACCCAGCTCGGGGCTGTCGGGGGCAGAGAGAGAACCCCCCTCCGCCCTTTCCCTTCAGGTTCTTAGGGCTGGCCAAATCCTTCCCAAGACAGCTTGTCTGGAGAAAATCAGACCCAGCTGAAGAACATGTGTCCATGGGGGAAACCCGGGAAACTGAGTCTCCCCACACAATAGCAGAGATTCTCATCTTGCATCCTCTCCTGAGCTAATGACAAAGGTGGATGTCCCGGGTGGGCCTGTGGAATGGGAGAGGGGAGGAAGTCTATTGTCATGCAGAGGGACATGGAAAGACTTGTCTGAAGCTTATCCCCTGCACTGGGGTCAGGTCGGGAAGGGACGGCACAGAGGTGAGCAGGAACCAACCGGCCTCTCTGTGGTGGGGCTGGCCCCGGGGCAGGCGTGGGGGTGATGGCTGGAAGTGGGATGGCGCGTGAGTTGGCACCAGCCAGCGGTGGAGGCAGAGACTCAGAGGTCAGGGATCTCTCTCTCTGTCTCTGTCTCTGTCTCTCTCCCTCAGGGAGCTGAGGAGAGTAAGGTGGCGCCCCCTGCCCACCTCGCCTACCTCTCCATGGGCCCTTCTTTCTCTGGCCGCTCCGGGAGCCCTGCGGGCTTGGGTTCAACCCCCCACACACAGCACAGGCCAAGGGCGCATGCGCGACCGCCGGGGCCTAGGGCTGGCCTCGGGGGGGGGGGGGGTCCTCAGTGAAGGCCCCGCCCTCCCTCCAGGCTCTGACCCAGCTGCAGCTCTTCCATCGCCGCCCTTCTGGACTCGGCTTCAGCTGTCTCCCTCCCCTCCCCCACTCCCACTCAGCTTGCAGGCCGCTTCCCTGCCTTGAAAGCATTGCTCTGGCCCTGAGGGCCACAGACCTACTGGGCTTCAAGCTCAAGGCTCTGCCTGGGCCTGCTGCTTCGGCCAGGGGCTCATTTTTTCCTGGAAAGACAAAGCCATGGCCTCACCCCACGCCTGCACTTTGCCACGGCAGGCAGCCCAGATGTAGGAAAGGCTCTGTGGAGTCAGAAGTGCCGAGACAGGCAGATGGCACCAGAGGGTTTGGGGGCCAGGGCACAAGTGGGGCTAGCCCCTCCTCCCGGGAGTCGGGGAGGCCCGGCCTTCCTAGTGCCCAGGCCACGGCTCCGGGGAGAAACCCGCCATGGAGGGCACGCGGGAGGCCCTCTGCCTGAGGGGGCAGGTGTCACGCCAGGGCCACTGCAAGCCTGGCTCGGCTTGCCTGCTTTCTCCAAAGGAGGCTGGCCGACCCAGCCGAACCTGGCACCTGGGCCAGGCCCCTTCCAAGGGGACGAGTTCCAGAGGCTAGAGCCCTGGGGGCGGCTGCCAAGTCTCCTGGGGCGTGTGCTGGGCCCCCGTCAGAGGAGGAAGCAGCCTGGTAAACGGTGTGCCAGGCCTGAGATCTGGAGGCCTCCCACAGCCGGGTCCCTGTCCTGCCCAGGCCCCCCGAGGGAGGACAATGGTCGGGCAGTGGCGAGCGGGGTGGGGCTGGCGCCGAGCCTGCCCTTGGATGCCCCGGGGAAGGGCGCCGGGGGATGGGCTGCCCCTGGCCGGGTCTGAGGGACCGACCCAGCTCGGGGCTGTCGGGGGCAGAGAGAGAACCCCCCTCCGCCCTTTCCCTTCAGGTTCTTAGGGCTGGCCAAATCCTTCCCAAGACAGCTTGTCTGGAGAAAATCAGACCCAGCTGAAGAACATGTGTCCATGGGGGAAACCCGGGAAACTGAGTCTCCCCACACAATAGCAGAGATTCTCATCTTGCATCCTCTCCTGAGCTAATGACAAAGGTGGATGTCCCGGGTGGGCCTGTGGAATGGGAGAGGGGAGGAAGTCTATTGTCATGCAGAGGGACATGGAAAGACTTGTCTGAAGCTTATCCCCTGCACTGGGGTCAGGTCGGGAAGGGACGGCACAGAGGTGAGCAGGAACCAACCGGCCTCTCTGTGGTGGGGCTGGCCCCGGGGCAGGCGTGGGGGTGATGGCTGGAAGTGGGATGGCTCGTGAGTTGGGACCAGCCAGCGGTGGAGGCAGAGACTCAGAGGTCAGGGATCTCTCTCTCTGTCTTTGTCTCTCTCTCTCTCCCTCAGGGAGCTGAGGAGAGTAAGGTGGCGCCCCCTGCCCACCTCGCCTACCTCTCCATGGGCCCTTCTTTCTCTGGCCGCTCCGGGAGCCCTGCGGGCTTGGGTTCAACCCCCCACACACCGCACAGGCCAAGGGCGCATGCGCAACCGCCGGGGCCTAGGGCTGGCCTGGGGGGGGGGGGTCCTCAGTGAAGGCCCCGCCCTCCCTCCAGGCTCTGACCCAGCTGCAGCTCTTCCATCGCCGCCCTTCTGGACTCGGCTTCAGCTGTCTCCCTCCCCTCCCCCACTCCCACTCAGCTTGCAGGCCGCTTCCCTGCCTTGAAAGCATTGCTCTGGCCCTGAGGGCCACAGACCTACTGGGCTTCAAGCTCAAGGCTCTGCCTGGGCCTGCTGCTTCGGCCAGGGGCTCATTTTTTCCTGGAAAGACAAAGCCATGGCCTCACCCCACGCCTGCACTTTGCCACGGCAGGCAGCCCAGATGTAGGAAAGGCTCTGTGGAGTCAGAAGTGCCGAGACAGGCAGATGGCACCAGAGGGTTTGGGGGCCAGGGCGCAAGTGGGCTAGCCCCTCCTCCCGGGAGTCGGGGATGCCCGGCCTTCCTAGTGCCCAGGCCACGGCTCCGGGGAGAAACCCGCCATGGAGGGCACGCGGGAGGCCCTCTGCCTGAGGGGGCAGGTGTCACGCCAGGGCCACTGCAAGCCTGGCTCGGCTTGCCTGCTTTCTCCAAAGGAGGCTGGCCGACCAGCCGAACCTGGCACCTGGGCCAGGCCCCTTCCAAGGGGACGAGTTCCAGAGGCTAGAGCCCTGGGGGCGGCTGCCAAGTCTCCTGGGGCGTGTGCTGGGCCCCCGTCAGAGGAGGAAGCAGCCTGGTAAACGGTGTGCCAGGCCTGAGATCTGGAGGCCTCCCACAGCCGGGTCCCTGTCCTGCCCAGGCCCCCCGAGGGAGGACGATGGTCGGGCAGTGGCGAGCGGGGTGGGGCTGGCGCCGAGCCTGCCCTTGGATGCCCCGGGGAAGGGCGCCGGGGGATGGGCTGCCCCTGGCCGGGTCTGAGGGACCGACCCAGCTCGGGGCTGTCGGGGGCAGAGAGAGAACCCCCCTCCGCCCTTTCCCTTCAGGTTCTTAGGGCTGGCCAAATCCTTCCCAAGACAGCTTGTCTGGAGAAAATCAGACCCAGCTGAAGAACATGTGTCCATGGGGGAAACCCGGGAAACTGAGTCTCCCCACACAATAGCAGAGATTCTCATCTTGCATCCTCTCCTGAGCTAATGACAAAGGTGGATGTCCCGGGTGGGCCTGTGGAATGGGAGAGGGGAGGAAGTCTATTGTCATGCAGAGGGACATGGAAAGACTTGTCTGAAGCTTATCCCCTGCACTGGGGTCAGGTCGGGAAGGGACGGCACAGAGGTGAGCAGGAACCAACCGGCCTCTCTGTGGTGGGGCTGGCCCCGGGGCAGGCGTGGGGGTGATGGCTGGAAGTGGGATGGCGCGTGAGTTGGCACCAGCCAGCGGTGGAGGCAGAGACTCAGAGGTCAGGGATCTCTCTCTCTGTCTCTGTCTCTCTCTCTCTCCCTCAGGGAGCTGAGGAGAGTAAGGTGGCGCCCCCTGCCCACCTCGCCTACCTCTCCATGGGCCCTTCTTTCTCTGGCCGCTCCGGGAGCCCTGCGGGCTTGGGTTCAACCCCCCACACACCGCACAGGCCAAGGGCGCATGCGCGACCGCCGGGGCCTAGGGCTGGCCTCGGGGGGGGGGTCCTCAGTGAAGGCCCCGCCCTCCCTCCAGGCTCTGACCCAGCTGCAGCTCTTCCATCGCAGCCCTTCTGGACTCGGCTTCAGCTGTCTCCCTCCCCTCCCCCACTCCCACTCAGCTTGCAGGCCGCTTCCCTGCCTTGAAAGCATTGCTCTGGCCCTGAGGGCCACAGACCTACTGGGCTTCAAGCTCAAGGCTCTGCCTGGGCCTGCTGCTTCGGCCAGGGGCTCATTTTTTCCTGGAAAGACAAAGCCATGGCCTCACCCCACGCCTGCACTTTGCACGGCAGGCAGCC
>NW_026691513.1:0-88358 GCF_020826845.1 Diceros bicornis minor
CATGGCGGGTTTCTCCCCGGAGCCGTGGCCTGGGCACTAGGAAGGCCGGGCCTCCCCGACTCCCGGGAGGAGGGGCTAGCCCACTTGCGCCCTGGCCCCCAAACCCTCTGGTGCCATCTGCCTGTCTCGGCACTTCTGACTCCACAGAGCCTTTCCTACATCTGGGCTGCCTGCCGTGGCAAAGTGCAGGCGTGGGGTGAGGCCATGGCTTTGTCTTTCCAGGAAAAAATGAGCCCCTGGCCGAAGCAGCAGGCCCAGCCAGAGCCTTGAGCTTGAAGCCCAGTAGGTCTGTGGCCCTCAGGGCCAGAGCAATGCTTTCAAGGCAGGGAAGCGGCCTGCAAGCTGAGTGGGAGTGGGGGAGGGGAGGGAGACAGCTGAAGCCGAGTCCAGAAGGGCGGCGATGGAAGAGCTGCAGCTGGGTCAGAGCCTGGAGGGAGGGGGGGCCTTCACTGAGGACCCCCCCCCCGAGGCCAGCCCTAGGCCCGGGCGGTCGCGCATGCGCCCTTGGCCTGTGCGGTGTGTGGGGGGTTGAACCCAAGCCCGCAGGGCTCCCGGAGCGGCCAGAGAATGAAGGGCCCATGGAGAGGTAGGCGAGGTGGGCAGGGGGCGCCACCTTACTCTGCTCAGCTCCCTGAGGGAGAGAGAGAGAGACAGAGACAGAGAGAGAGATCCCTGACCTCTGAGTCTCTGCCTCCACCGCTGGCTGGTGCCAACTCACGCGCCATCCCACTTCAGCCATCACCCCCACGCCTGCCCCGGGGCCAGCCCCACCACAGAGAGGCCGGTTGGTTCCTGCTCACCTCTGTGCCGTCCCTTCCCGACCTGACCCCAGTGCAGGGGATAAGCTTCAGACAAGTCTTTCCATGTCCCTCTGCATGACAATAGACTTCCTCCCCTCTCCCATTCCACAGGCCCACCCGGGACATCCACCTTTGTCATTAGCTCAGGAGAGGATGCAAGATGAGAATCTCTGCTATTGTGTGGGGAGACTCAGTTTCCCGGGTTTCCCCCATGGACACATGTTCTTCAGCTGGGTCTGATTTTCTCCAGACAAGCTGTCTTGGGAAGGATTTGGCCAGCCCTAAGAACCTGAAGGGAAAGGGCGGAGGGGGGTTCTCTCTCTGCCCCCGACAGCCCCGAGCTGGGTCGGTCCCTCAGACCCGGCCAGGGGCAGCCCATCCCCCGGCGCCCTTCCCCGGGGCATCCAAGGGCAGGCTCGGCGCCAGCCCCACCCCGCTCGCCACTGCCCGACCATCGTCCTCCCTCGGGGGGCCTGGGCAGGACAGGGACCCGGCTGTGGGAGGCCTCCAGATCTCAGGCCTGGCACACCGTTTACCAGGCTGCTTCCTCCTCTGACGGGGGCCCAGCACACGCCCCAGGAGACTTGGCAGCCGCCCCCAGGGCTCTAGCCTCTGGAACTCGTCCCCTTGGAAGGGGCCTGGCCCAGGTGCCAGGTTCGGCTGGTCGGCCAGCCTCCTTTGGAGAAAGCAGGCAAGCCGAGCCAGGCTTGCAGTGGCCCTGGCGTGACACCTGCCACCTCAGGCAGAGGGCCTCCCGCGTGCCCTCCATGGCGGGTTTCTCCCCGGAGCCGTGGCCTGGGCACTAGGAAGGCCGGGCCTCCCCGACTCCCGGGAGGAGGGGCTAGCCCACTTGCGCCCTGGCCCCCAAACCCTCTGGTGCCATCTGCCTGTCTCGGCACTTCTGACTCCACAGAGCCTTTCCTACATCTGGGCTGCCTGCCGTGGCAAAGTGCAGGCGTGGGGTGAGGCCATGGCTTTGTCTTTCCAGGAAAAAATGAGCCCCTGGCCGAAGCAGCAGGCCCAGGCAGAGCCTTGAGCTTGAAGCCCAGTAGGTCTGTGGCCCTCAGGGCCAGAGCAATGCTTTCAAGGCAGGGAAGCGGCCTGCAAGCTGAGTGGGAGTGGGGGAGGGGAGGGAGACAGCTGAAGCCGAGTCCAGAAGGGCGGCGATGGAAGAGCTGCAGCTGGGTCAGAGCCTGGAGGGAGGGCGGGGCCTTCACTGAGGACCCCCCCGCCCCCCGAGGCCAGCCCTAGGCCCCGGCGGTCGCGCATGCGCCCTTGGCCTGTGCGGTGTGTGGGGGCTTGAACCCAAGCCCGCAGGGCTCCCGGAGCGGCCAGAGAAAGAAGGGCCCATGGAGAGGTAGGCGAGGTGGGCAGGGGGCGCCACCTTACTCTCCTCAGCTCCCTGAGGGAGAGAGAGAGAGACAGAGACAGAGAGAGAGATCCCTGACCTCTGAGTCTCTGCCTCCACCGCTGGCTGGTGCCAACTCACGCGCCATCCCACTTCCAGCCATCACCCCCACGCCTGCCCCGGGGCCAGCCCCACCACAGAGAGGCCGGTTGGTTCCTGCTCACCTCTGTGCCGTCCCTTCCCGACCTGACCCCAGTGCAGGGGATAAGCTTCAGACAAGTCTTTCCATGTTCCTCTGCATGACAATAGACTTCCTCCCCTCTCCCATTCCACAGGCCCACCCGGGACATCCACCTTTGTCATTAGCTCAGGAGAGGATGCAAGATGAGAATCTCTGCTATTGTGTGGGGAGACTCAGTTTCCCGGGTTTCCCCCATGGACACATGTTCTTCAGCTGGGTCTGATTTTCTCCAGACAAGCTGTCTTGGGAAGGATTTGGCCAGCCCTAAGAACCTGAAGGGAAAGGGCGGAGGGGGGTTCTCTCTCTGCCCCCGACAGCCCTGAGCTGGGTCGGTCCCTCAGACCTGGCCAGGGGCAGCCCATCCCCCGGCGCCCTTCCCCGGGGCATCCAAGGGCAGGCTCGGCGCCAGCCCCACCCCGCTCGCCACTGCCCGACCATCGTCCTCCCTCGGGGGGCCTGGGCAGGACAGGGACCCGGCTGTGGGAGGCCTCCAGATCTCAGGCCTGGCACACCGTTTACCAGGCTGCTTCCTCCTCTGACGGGGGCCCAGCACACGCCCCAGGAGACTTGGCAGCCGCCCCCAGGGCTCTATCCTCTGGAACTCGTCCCCTTGGAAGGGGCCTGGCCCAGGTGCCAGGTTCGGCTGGTCGGCCAGCCTCCTTTGGAGAAAGCAGGCAAGCCGAGCCAGGCTTGCAGTGGCCCTGGCGTGACACCTGCCACCTCAGGCAGAGGGCCTCCCGCGTGCCCTCCATGGCGGGTTTCTCCCCGGAGCCGTGGCCTGGGCACTAGGAAGGCCGGGCCTCCCCGACTCCCGGGAGGAGGGGCTAGCCCACTTGCGCCCTGGCCCCCAAACCCTCTGGTGCCATCTGCCTGTCTCGGCACTTCTGACTCCACAGAGCCTTTCCTACATCTGGGCTGCCTGCCGTGGCAAAGTGCAGGCGTGGGGTGAGGCCATGGCTTTGTCTTTCCAGGAAAAAATGAGCCCCTGGCCGAAGCAGCAGGCCCAGGCAGAGCCTTGAGCTTGAAGCCCAGTAGGTCTGTGGCCCTCAGGGCCAGAGCAATGCTTTCAAGGCAGGGAAGCGGCCTGCAAGCTGAGTGGGAGTGGGGGAGGGGAGGGAGACAGCTGAAGCCGAGTCCAGAAGGGCGGCGATGGAAGAGCTGCAGCTGGGTCAGAGCCTGGAGGGAGGGCGGGGCCTTCACTGAGGACCCCCCCGCCCCCCGAGGCCAGCCCTAGGCCCCGGCGGTCGCGCATGCGCCCTTGGCCTGTGCGGTGTGTGGGGGCTTGAACCCAAGCCCGCAGGGCTCCCGGAGCGGCCAGAGAAAGAAGGGCCCATGGAGAGGTAGGCGAGGTGGGCAGGGGGCGCCACCTTACTCTCCTCAGCTCCCTGAGGGAGAGAGAGAGAGACAGAGACAGAGAGAGAGATCCCTGACCTCTGAGTCTCTGCCTCCACCGCTGGCTGGTGCCAACTCACGCGCCATCCCACTTCCAGCCATCACCCCCACGCCTGCCCCGGGGCCAGCCCCACCACAGAGAGGCCGGTTGGTTCCTGCTCACCTCTGTGCCGTCCCTTCCCGACCTGACCCCAGTGCAGGGGATAAGCTTCAGACAAGTCTTTCCATGTTCCTCTGCATGACAATAGACTTCCTCCCCTCTCCCATTCCACAGGCCCACCCGGGACATCCACCTTTGTCATTAGCTCAGGAGAGGATGCAAGATGAGAATCTCTGCTATTGTGTGGGGAGACTCAGTTTCCCGGGTTTCCCCCATGGACACATGTTCTTCAGCTGGATCTGATTTTCTCCAGACAAGCTGTCTTGGGAAGGATTTGGCCAGCCCTAAGAACCTGAAGGGAAAGGGCGGAGGGGGGTTCTCTCTCTGCCCCCGACAGCCCCGAGCTGGGTCGGTCCCTCAGACCTGGCCAGGGGCAGCCCATCCCCCGGCGCCCTTCCCCGGGGCATCCAAGGGCAGGCTCGGCGCCAGCCCCACCCCGCTCGCCACTGCCCGACCATCGTCCTCCCTCGGGGGGCCTGGGCAGGACAGGGACCCGGCTGTGGGAGGCCTCCAGATCTCAGGCCTGGCACACCGTTTACCAGGCTGCTTCCTCCTCTGACGGGGGCCCAGCACACGCCCCAGGAGACTTGGCAGCCGCCCCCAGGGCTCTATCCTCTGGAACTCGTCCCCTTGGAAGGGGCCTGGCCCAGGTGCCAGGTTCGGCTGGTCGGCCAGCCTCCTTTGGAGAAAGCAGGCAAGCCGAGCCAGGCTTGCAGTGGCCCTGGCGTGACACCTGCCACCTCAGGCAGAGGGCCTCCCGCGTGCCCTCCATGGCGGGTTTCTCCCCGGAGCCGTGGCCTGGGCACTAGGAAGGCCGGGCCTCCCCGACTCCCGGGAGGAGGGGCTAGCCCACTTGCGCCCTGGCCCCCAAACCCTCTGGTGCCATCTGCCTGTCTCGGCACTTCTGACTCCACAGAGCCTTTCCTACATCTGGGCTGCCTGCCGTGGCAAAGTGCAGGCGTGGGGTGAGGCCATGGCTTTGTCTTTCCAGGAAAAAATGAGCCCCTGGCCGAAGCAGCAGGCCCAGGCAGAGCCTTGAGCTTGAAGCCCAGTAGGTCTGTGGCCCTCAGGGCCAGAGCAATGCTTTCAAGGCAGGGAAGCGGCCTGCAAGCTGAGTGGGAGTGGGGGAGGGGAGGGAGACAGCTGAAGCCGAGTCCAGAAGGGCGGCGATGGAAGAGCTGCAGCTGGGTCAGAGCCTGGAGGGAGGGCGGGGCCTTCACTGAGGACCCCCCCGCCCCCCGAGGCCAGCCCTAGGCCCCGGCGGTCGCGCATGCGCCCTTGGCCTGTGCGGTGTGTGGGGGCTTGAACCCAAGCCCGCAGGGCTCCCGGAGCGTCCAGAGAAAGAAGGGCCCATGGAGAGGTAGGCGAGGTGGGCAGGGGGCGCCACCTTACTCTGCTCAGCTCCCTGAGGGAGAGAGAGAGAGACAGAGACAGAGAGAGAGATCCCTGACCTCTGAGTCTCTGCCTCCACCACTGGCTGGTGCCAACTCACGCGCCATCCCACTTCCAGCCATCACCCCCACGCCTGCCCTGGGGCCAGCCCCACCACAGAGAGGCCGGTTGGTTCCTGCTCACCTCTGTGCCGTCCCTTCCCGACCTGACCCCAGTGCAGGGGATAAGCTTCAGACAAGTCTTTCCATGTCCCTCTGCATGACAATAGACTTCCTCCCCTCTCCCATTCCACAGGCCCACCCGGGACATCCACCTTTGTCATTAGCTCAGGAGAGGATGCAAGATGAGAATCTCTGCTATTGTGTGGGGAGACTCAGTTTCCCGGGTTTCCCCCATGGACACATGTTCTTCAGCTGGGTCTGATTTTCTCCAGACAAGCTGTCTTGGGAAGGATTTGGCCAGCCCTAAGAACCTGAAGGGAAAGGGCGGAGGGGGGTTCTCTCTCTGCCCCCGACAGCCCCGAGCTGGGTCCGTCCCTCAGACCCGGCCAGGGGCAGCCCATCCCCCGGCGCCCTTCCCCGGGGCATCCAAGGGCAGGCTCGGCGCCAGCCCCACCCCGCTCGCCACTGCCCGACCATCGTCCTCCCTCGGGGGGCCTGGGCAGGACAGGGACCCGGCTGTGGGAGGCCTCCAGATCTCAGGCCTGGCACACCGTTTACCAGGCTGCTTCCTCCTCTGACGGGGGCCCAGCACACGCCCCAGGAGACTTGGCAGCCGCCCCCAGGGCTCTATCCTCTGGAACTCGTCCCCTTGGAAGGGGCTTGGCCCAGGTGCCAGGTTCGGCTGGTCGGCCAGCCTCCTTTGGAGAAAGCAGGCAAGCCGAGCCAGGCTTGCAGTGGCCCTGGCGTGACACCTGCCACCTCAGGCAGAGGGCCTCCCGCGTGCCCTCCATGGCGGGTTTCTCCCCGGAGCCGTGGCCTGGGCACTAGGAAGGCCGGGCCTCCCCGACTCCCGGGAGGAGGGGCTAGCCCACTTGCGCCCTGGCCCCCAAACCCTCTGGTGCCATCTGCCTGTCTCGGCACTTCTGACTCCACAGAGCCTTTCCTACATCTGGGCTGCCTGCCGTGGCAAAGTGCAGGCGTGGGGTGAGGCCATGGCTTTGTCTTTCCAGGAAAAAATGAGCCCCTGGCCGAAGCAGCAGGCCCAGGCAGAGCCTTGAGCTTGAAGCCCAGTAGGTCTGTGGCCCTCAGGGCCAGAGCAATGCTTTCAAGGCAGGGAAGCGGCCTGCAAGCTGAGTGGGAGTGGGGGAGGGGAGGGAGACAGCTGAAGCCGAGTCCAGAAGGGCGGCGATGGAAGAGCTGCAGCTGGGTCAGAGCCTGGAGGGAGGGGGGGCCTTCACTGAGGACCCCCCCACCGAGGCCAGCCCTAGGCCCCGGCGGTCGCGCATGCGCCCTTGGCCTGTGCGGTGTGTGGGGGGTTGAACCCAAGCCCGCAGGGCTCCCGGAGCGGCCAGAGAATGAAGGGCCCATGGAGAGGTAGGCGAGGTGGGCAGGGGGCGCCACCTTACTCTGCTCAGCTCCCTGAGGGAGAGAGAGAGAGACAGAGACAGAGAGAGAGATCCCTGACCTCTGAGTCTCTGCCTCCACCGCTGGCTGGTGCCAACTCACGCGCCATCCCACTTCCAGCCATCACCCCCACGCCTGCCCCGGGGCCAGCCCCACCACAGAGAGGCCGGTTGGTTCCTGCTCACCTCTGTGCCGTCCCTTCCCGACCTGACCCCAGTGCAGGGGATAAGCTTCAGACAAGTCTTTCCATGTTCCTCTGCATGACAATAGACTTCCTCCCCTCTCCCATTCCACAGGCCCACCCGGGACATCCACCTTTGTCATTAGCTCAGGAGAGGATGCAAGATGAGAATCTCTGCTATTGTGTGGGGAGACTCAGTTTCCCGGGTTTCCCCCATGGACACATGTTCTTCAGCTGGGTCTGATTTTCTCCAGACAAGCTGTCTTGGGAAGGATTTGGCCAGCCCTAAGAACCTGAAGGGAAAGGGCGGAGGGGGGTTCTCTCTCTGCCCCCGACAGCCCCGAGCTGGGTCGGTCCCTCAGACCCGGCCAGGGGCAGCCCATCCCCCGGCGCCCTTCCCCGGGGCATCCAAGGGCAGGCTCGGCGCCAGCCCCACCCCGCTCGCCACTGCCCGACCATCGTCCTCCCTCGGGGGGCCTGGGCAGGACAGGGACCCGGCTGTGGGAGGCCTCCAGATCTCAGGCCTGGCACACCGTTTACCAGGCTGCTTCCTCCTCTGACGGGGGCCCAGCACACGCCCCAGGAGACTTGGCAGCCGCCCCCAGGGCTCTATCCTCTGGAACTCGTCCCCTTGGAAGGGGCCTGGCCCAGGTGCCAGGTTCGGCTGGTCGGCCAGCCTCCTTTGGAGAAAGCAGGCAAGCCGAGCCAGGCTTGCAGTGGCCCTGGCGTGACACCTGCCACCTCAGGCAGAGGGCCTCCCGCGTGCCCTCCATGGCGGGTTTCTCCCCGGAGCCGTGGCCTGGGCACTAGGAAGGCCGGGCCTCCCCGACTCCCGGGAGGAGGGGCTAGCCCACTTGCGCCCTGGCCCCCAAACCCTCTGGTGCCATCTGCCTGTCTCGGCACTTCTGACTCCACAGAGCCTTTCCTACATCTGGGCTGCCTGCCGTGGCAAAGTGCAGGCGTGGGGTGAGGCCATGGCTTTGTCTTTCCAGGAAAAAATGAGCCCCTGGCCGAAGCAGCAGGCCCAGGCAGAGCCTTGAGCTTGAAGCCCAGTAGGTCTGTGGCCCTCAGGGCCAGAGCAATGCTTTCAAGGCAGGGAAGCGGCCTGCAAGCTGAGTGGGAGTGGGGGAGGGGAGGGAGACAGCTGAAGCCGAGTCCAGAAGGGCGGCGATGGAAGAGCTGCAGCTGGGTCAGAGCCTGGAGGGAGGGGGGGCCTTCACTGAGGACCCCCCCCCCGAGGCCAGCCCTAGGCCCCGGCGGTCGCGCATGCGCCCTTGGCCTGTGCGGTGTGTGGGGGGTTGAACCCAAGCCCGCAGGGCTCCCGGAGCGGCCAGAGAATGAAGGGCCCATGGAGAGGTAGGCGAGGTGGGCAGGGGGCGCCACCTTACTCTGCTCAGCTCCCTGAGGGAGAGAGAGAGAGACAGAGACAGAGAGAGAGATCCCTGACCTCTGAGTCTCTGCCTCCACCGCTGGCTGGTGCCAACTCACGCGCCATCCCACTTCAGCCATCACCCCCACGCCTGCCCCGGGGCCAGCCCCACCACAGAGAGGCCGGTTGGTTCCTGCTCACCTCTGTGCCGTCCCTTCCCGACCTGACCCCAGTGCAGGGGATAAGCTTCAGACAAGTCTTTCCATGTCCCTCTGCATGACAATAGACTTCCTCCCCTCTCCCATTCCACAGGCCCACCCGGGACATCCACCTTTGTCATTAGCTCAGGAGAGGATGCAAGATGAGAATCTCTGCTATTGTGTGGGGAGACTCAGTTTCCCGGGTTTCCCCCATGGACACATGTTCTTCAGCTGGGTCTGATTTTCTCCAGACAAGCTGTCTTGGGAAGGATTTGGCCAGCCCTAAGAACCTGAAGGGAAAGGGCGGAGGGGGGTTCTCTCTCTGCCCCCGACAGCCCCGAGCTGGGTCGGTCCCTCAGACCCGGCCAGGGGCAGCCCATCCCCCGGCGCCCTTCCCCGGGGCATCCAAGGGCAGGCTCGGCGCCAGCCCCACCCCGCTCGCCACTGCCCGACCATCGTCCTCCCTCGGGGGGCCTGGGCAGGACAGGGACCCGGCTGTGGGAGGCCTCCAGATCTCAGGCCTGGCACACCGTTTACCAGGCTGCTTCCTCCTCTGACGGGGGCCCAGCACACGCCCCAGGAGACTTGGCAGCCGCCCTCAGTGCTCTAGCCTCTGGAACTCGTCCCCTTGGAAGGGGCTTGGCCCAGGTGCCAGGTTCGGCTGGTCGGCCAGCCTCCTTTGGAGAAAGCAGGCAAGCCGAGCCAGGCTTGCAGTGGCCCTGGCGTGACACCTGCCACCTCAGGCAGAGGGCCTCCCGCGTGCCCTCCATGGCGGGTTTCTCCCCGGAGCCGTGGCCTGGGCACTAGGAAGGCCGGGCCTCCCCGACTCCCGGGAGGAGGGGCTAGCCCAGTTGCGCCCTGGCCCCCAAACCCTCTGGTGCCATCTGCCTGTCTCGGCACTTCTGACTCCACAGAGCCTTTCCTACATCTGGGCTGCCTGCCGTGGCAAAGTGCAGGCGTGGGGTGAGGCCATGGCTTTGTCTTTCCAGGAAAAAATGAGCCCCTGGCCGAAGCAGCAGGCCCAGGCAGAGCCTTGAGCTTGAAGCCCAGTAGGTCTGTGGCCCTCAGGGCCAGAGCAATGCTTTCAAGGCAGGGAAGCGGCCTGCAAGCTGAGTGGGAGTGGGGGAGGGGAGGGAGACAGCTGAAGCCGAGTCCAGAAGGGCGGCGATGGAAGAGCTGCAGCTGGGTCAGAGCCTGGAGGGAGGGCGGGGCCTTCACTGAGGACCCCCCCGCCCCCCGAGGCCAGCCCTAGGCCCCGGCGGTCGCGCATGCGCCCTTGGCCTGTGCGGTGTGTGGGGGCTTGAACCCAAGCCCGCAGGGCTCCCGGAGCGGCCAGAGAAAGAAGGGCCCATGGAGAGGTAGGCGAGGTGGGCAGGGGGCGCCACCTTACTCTGCTCAGCTCCCTGAGGGAGAGAGAGAGAGACAGAGACAGAGAGAGAGATCCCTGACCTCTGAGTCTCTGCCTCCACCGCTGGCTGGTGCCAACTCACGCGCCATCCCACTTCCAGCCATCACCCCCACGCCTGCCCCGGGGCCAGCCCCACCACAGAGAGGCCGGTTGGTTCCTGCTCACCTCTGTGCAGTCCTTTTCCGACCTGACCCCAGTGCAGGGGATAAGCTTCAGACAAGTCTTTCCATGTCTCTCTGCAGGACAATAGACTTCCTCCCCTCTCCCATTCCACAGGCCCACCCACCCAGGACATCCACCTTTGTCATTAGCTCAGGAGAGGATGCAAGATGAGAATCTCTGCTATTGTGTGGGGTGACTCACTTTCCCGGGTTTCCCCCATGGACACATGTTCTTCAGCTGGGTCTGATTTTCTCCAGACAAGCTGTCTTGGGAAGGATTTGGCCAGCCCTAAGAACCTGAAGGGAAAGGGCGGAGGGGGGTTCTCTCTCTGCCCCCGACAGCCCCGAGCTGGGTCGGTCCCTCAGACCCGGCCAGGGGCAGCCCATCCCCCGGCGCCCTTCCCCGGGGCATCCAAGGGCAGGCTCGGCGCCAGCCCCACCCCGCTCGCCACTGCCCGACCATCGTCCTCCCTCGGGGGGCCTGGGCAGGACAGGGACCCGGCTGTGGGAGGCCTCCAGATCTCAGGCCTGGCACACCGTTTACCAGGCTGCTTCCTCCTCTGACGGGGGCCCAGCACACGCCCCAGGAGACTTGGCAGCCGCCCCCAGGGCTCTATCCTCTGGAACTCGTCCCCTTGGAAGGGGCTTGGCCCAGGTGCCAGGTTCGGCTGGTCGGCCAGCCTCCTTTGGAGAAAGCAGGCAAGCCGAGCCAGGCTTGCAGTGGCCCTGGCGTGACACCTGCCACCTCAGGCAGAGGGCCTCCCGCGTGCCCTCCATGGCGGGTTTCTCCCCGGAGCCGTGGCCTGGGCACTAGGAAGGCCGGGCCTCCCCGACTCCCGGGAGGAGGGGCTAGCCCACTTGCGCCCTGGCCCCCAAACCCTCTGGTGCCATCTGCCTGTCTCGGCACTTCTGACTCCACAGAGCCTTTCCTACATCTGGGCTGCCTGCCGTGGCAAAGTGCAGGCGTGGGGTGAGGCCATGGCTTTGTCTTTCCAGGAAAAAATGAGCCCCTGGCCGAAGCAGCAGGCCCAGGCAGAGCCTTGAGCTTGAAGCCCAGTAGGTCTGTGGCCCTCAGGGCCAGAGCAATGCTTTCAAGGCAGGGAAGCGGCCTGCAAGCTGAGTGGGAGTGGGGGAGGGGAGGGAGACAGCTGAAGCCGAGTCCAGAAGGGCGGCGATGGAAGAGCTGCAGCTGGGTCAGAGCCTGGAGGGAGGGGGGGCCTTCACTGAGGACCCCCCCCCCGAGGCCAGCCCTAGGCCCCGGCGGTCGCGCATGCGCCCTTGGCCTGTGCGGTGTGTGGGGGGTTGAACCCAAGCCCGCAGGGCTCCCGGAGCGGCCAGAGAATGAAGGGCCCATGGAGAGGTAGGCGAGGTGGGCAGGGGGCGCCACCTTACTCTGCTCAGCTCCCTGAGGGAGAGAGAGAGAGACAGAGACAGAGAGAGAGATCCCTGACCTCTGAGTCTCTGCCTCCACCGCTGGCTGGTGCCAACTCACGCGCCATCCCACTTCCAGCCATCACCCCCACGCCTGCCCCGGGGCCAGCCCCACCACAGAGAGGCCGGTTGGTTCCTGCTCACCTCTGTGCCGTCCCTTCCCGACCTGACCCCAGTGCAGGGGATAAGCTTCAGACAAGTCTTTCCATGTCCCTCTGCATGACAATAGACTTCCTCCCCTCTCCCATTCCACAGGCCCACCCGGGACATCCACCTTTGTCATTAGCTCAGGAGAGGATGCAAGATGAGAATCTCTGCTATTGTGTGGGGAGACTCAGTTTCCCGGGTTTCCCCCATGGACACATGTTCTTCAGCTGGGTCTGATTTTCTCCAGACAAGCTGTCTTGGGAAGGATTTGGCCAGCCCTAAGAACCTGAAGGGAAAGGGCGGAGGGGGGTTCTCTCTCTGCCCCCGACAGCCCCGAGCTGGGTCGGTCCCTCAGACCCGGCCAGGGGCAGCCCATCCCCCGGCGCCCTTCCCCGGGGCATCCAAGGGCAGGCTCGGCGCCAGCCCCACCCCGCTCGCCACTGCCCGACCATCGTCCTCCCTCGGGGGGCCTGGGCAGGACAGGGACCCGGCTGTGGGAGGCCTCCAGATCTCAGGCCTGGCACACCGTTTACCAGGCTGCTTCCTCCTCTGACGGGGGCCCAGCACACGCCCCAGGAGACTTGGCAGCCGCCCCCAGGGCTCTATCCTCTGGAACTCGTCCCCTTGGAAGGGGCTTAGCCCAGGTGCCAGGTTCGGCTGGTCGGCCAGCCTCCTTTGGAGAAAGCAGGCAAGCCGAGCCAGGCTTGCAGTGGCCCTGGCGTGACACCTGCCACCTCAGGCAGAGGGCCTCCCGCGTGCCCTCCATGGCGGGTTTCTCCCCGGAGCCGTGGCCTGGGCACTAGGAAGGCCGGGCCTCCCCGACTCCCGGGAGGAGGGGCTAGCCCACTTGCGCCCTGGCCCCCAAACCCTCTGGTGCCATCTGCCTGTCTCGGCACTTCTGACTCCACAGAGCCTTTCCTACATCTGGGCTGCCTGCCGTGGCAAAGTGCAGGCGTGGGGTGAGGCCATGGCTTTGTCTTTCCAGGAAAAAATGAGCCCCTGGCCGAAGCAGCAGGCCCAGGCAGAGCCTTGAGCTTGAAGCCCAGTAGGTCTGTGGCCCTCAGGGCCAGAGCCATGCTTTCAAGGCAGGGAAGCGGCCTGCAAGCTGAGTGGGAGTGGGGGAGGGGAGGGAGACAGCTGAAGCCGAGTCCAGAAGGGCGGCGATGGAAGAGCTGCAGCTGGGTCAGAGCCTGGAGGGAGGGCGGGGCCTTCACTGAGGACCCCCCCGCCCCCCGAGGCCAGCCCTAGGCCCCGGCGGTCGCGCATGCGCCCTTGGCCTGTGCGGTGTGTGGGGGCTTGAACCCAAGCCCGCAGGGCTCCCGGAGCGGCCAGAGAAAGAAGGGCCCATGGAGAGGTAGGCGAGGTGGGCAGGGGGCGCCACCTTACTCTCCTCAGCTCCCTGAGGGAGAGAGAGAGAGACAGAGACAGAGAGAGAGATCCCTGACCTCTGAGTCTCTGCCTCCACCGCTGGCTGGTGCCAACTCACGCGCCATCCCACTTCCAGCCATCACCCCCACGCCTGCCCCGGGGCCAGCCCCACCACAGAGAGGCCGGTTGGTTCCTGCTCACCTCTGTGCCATCCCTTCCCGACCTGACCCCAGTGCAGGGGATAAGCTTCAGACAAGTCTTTCCATGTTCCTCTGCATGACAATAGACTTCCTCCCCTCTCCCATTCCACAGGCCCACCCGGGACATCCACCTTTGTCATTAGCTCAGGAGAGGATGCAAGATGAGAATCTCTGCTATTGTGTGGGGAGACTCAGTTTCCCGGGTTTCCCCCATGGACACATGTTCTTCAGCTGGGTCTGATTTTCTCCAGACAAGCTGTCTTGGGAAGGATTTGGCCAGCCCTAAGAACCTGAAGGGAAAGGGCGGAGGGGGGTTCTCTCTCTGCCCCCGACAGCCCCGAGCTGGGTCGGTCCCTCAGACCCGGCCAGGGGCAGCCCATCCCCCGGCGCCCTTCCCCGGGGCATCCAAGGGCAGGCTCGGCGCCAGCCCCACCCCGCTCGCCACTGCCCGACCATCGTCCTCCCTCGGGGGGCCTGGGCAGGACAGGGACCCGGCTGTGGGAGGCCTCCAGATCTCAGGCCTGGCACACCGTTTACCAGGCTGCTTCCTCCTCTGACGGGGGCCCAGCACACGCCCCAGGAGACTTGGCAGCCGCCCCCAGGGCTCTATCCTCTGGAACTCGTCCCCTTGGAAGGGGCTTAGCCCAGGTGCCAGGTTCGGCTGGTCGGCCAGCCTCCTTTGGAGAAAGCAGGCAAGCCGAGCCAGGCTTGCAGTGGCCCTGGCGTGACACCTGCCACCTCAGGCAGAGGGCCTCCCGCGTGCCCTCCATGGCGGGTTTCTCCCCGGAGCCGTGGCCTGGGCACTAGGAAGGCCGGGCCTCCCCGACTCCCGGGAGGAGGGGCTAGCCCACTTGCGCCCTGGCCCCCAAACCCTCTGGTGCCATCTGCCTGTCTCGGCACTTCTGACTCCACAGAGCCTTTCCTACATCTGGGCTGCCTGCCGTGGCAAAGTGCAGGCGTGGGGTGAGGCCATGGCTTTGTCTTTCCAGGAAAAAATGAGCCCCTGGCCGAAGCAGCAGGCCCAGGCAGAGCCTTGAGCTTGAAGCCCAGTAGGTCTGTGGCCCTCAGGGCCAGAGCCATGCTTTCAAGGCAGGGAAGCGGCCTGCAAGCTGAGTGGGAGTGGGGGAGGGGAGGGAGACAGCTGAAGCCGAGTCCAGAAGGGCGGCGATGGAAGAGCTGCAGCTGGGTCAGAGCCTGGAGGGAGGGCGGGGCCTTCACTGAGGACCCCCCCGCCCCCCGAGGCCAGCCCTAGGCCCCGGCGGTCGCGCATGCGCCCTTGGCCTGTGCGGTGTGTGGGGGCTTGAACCCAAGCCCGCAGGGCTCCCGGAGCGGCCAGAGAAAGAAGGGCCCATGGAGAGGTAGGCGAGGTGGGCAGGGGGCGCCACCTTACTCTCCTCAGCTCCCTGAGGGAGAGAGAGAGAGACAGAGACAGAGAGAGAGATCCCTGACCTCTGAGTCTCTGCCTCCACCGCTGGCTGGTGCCAACTCACGCGCCATCCCACTTCCAGCCATCACCCCCACGCCTGCCCCGGGGCCAGCCCCACCACAGAGAGGCCGGTTGGTTCCTGCTCACCTCTGTGCCATCCCTTCCCGACCTGACCCCAGTGCAGGGGATAAGCTTCAGACAAGTCTTTCCATGTTCCTCTGCATGACAATAGACTTCCTCCCCTCTCCCATTCCACAGGCCCACCCGGGACATCCACCTTTGTCATTAGCTCAGGAGAGGATGCAAGATGAGAATCTCTGCTATTGTGTGGGGAGACTCAGTTTCCCGGGTTTCCCCCATGGACACATGTTCTTCAGCTGGGTCTGATTTTCTCCAGACAAGCTGTCTTGGGAAGGATTTGGCCAGCCCTAAGAAGCTGAAGGGAAAGGGCGGAGGGGGGTTCTCTCTCTGCCCCCGACAGCCCCGAGCTGGGTCGGTCCCTCAGACCTGGCCAGGGGCAGCCCATCCCCCGGCGCCCTTCCCCGGGGCATCCAAGGGCAGGCTCGGCGCCAGCCCCACCCCGCTCGCCACTGCCCGACCATCGTCCTCCCTCGGGGGGCCTGGGCAGGACAGGGACCCGGCTGTGGGAGGCCTCCAGATCTCAGGCCTGGCACACCGTTTACCAGGCTGCTTCCTCCTCTGACGGGGGCCCAGCACACGCCCCAGGAGACTTGGCAGCCGCCCCCAGGGCTCTAGCCTCTGGAACTCGTCCCCTTGGAAGGGGCCTGGCCCAGGTGCCAGGTTCGGCTGGTCGGCCAGCCTCCTTTGGAGAAAGCAGGCAAGCCGAGCCAGGCTTGCAGTGGCCCTGGCGTGACACCTGCCACCTCAGGCAGAGGGCCTCCCGCGTGCCCTCCATGGCGGGTTTCTCCCCGGAGCCGTGGCCTGGGCACTAGGAAGGCCGGGCCTCCCCGACTCCCGGGAGGAGGGGCTAGCCCACTTGCGCCCTGGCCCCCAAACCCTCTGGTGCCATCTGCCTGTCTCGGCACTTCTGACTCCACAGAGCCTTTCCTACATCTGGGCTGCCTGCCGTGGCAAAGTGCAGGCGTGGGGTGAGGCCATGGCTTTGTCTTTCCAGGAAAAAATGAGCCCCTGGCCGAAGCAGCAGGCCCAGGCAGAGCCTTGAGCTTGAAGCCCAGTAGGTCTGTGGCCCTCAGGGCCAGAGCAATGCTTTCAAGGCAGGGAAGCGGCCTGCAAGCTGAGTGGGAGTGGGGGAGGGGAGGGAGACAGCTGAAGCCGAGTCCAGAAGGGCGGCGATGGAAGAGCTGCAGCTGGGTCAGAGCCTGGAGGGAGGGCGGGGCCTTCACTGAGGACCCCCCCGCCCCCCGAGGCCAGCCCTAGGCCCCGGCGGTCGCGCATGCGCCCTTGGCCTGTGCGGTGTGTGGGGGCTTGAACCCAAGCCCGCAGGGCTCCCGGAGCGTCCAGAGAAAGAAGGGCCCATGGAGAGGTAGGCGAGGTGGGCAGGGGGCGCCACCTTACTCTGCTCAGCTCCCTGAGGGAGAGAGAGAGAGACAGAGACAGAGAGAGAGATCCCTGACCTCTGAGTCTCTGCCTCCACCGCTGGCTGGTGCCAACTCACGCGCCATCCCACTTCCAGCCATCACCCCCACGCCTGCCCTGGGGCCAGCCCCACCACAGAGAGGCCGGTTGGTTCCTGCTCACCTCTGTGCCGTCCCTTCCCGACCTGACCCCAGTGCAGGGGATAAGCTTCAGACAAGTCTTTCCATGTCCCTCTGCATGACAATAGACTTCCTCCCCTCTCCCATTCCACAGGCCCACCCGGGACATCCACCTTTGTCATTAGCTCAGGAGAGGATGCAAGATGAGAATCTCTGCTATTGTGTGGGGAGACTCAGTTTCCCGGGTTTCCCCCATGGACACATGTTCTTCAGCTGGGTCTGATTTTCTCCAGACAAGCTGTCTTGGGAAGGATTTGGCCAGCCCTAAGAACCTGAAGGGAAAGGGCGGAGGGGGGTTCTCTCTCTGCCCCCGACAGCCCCGAGCTGGGTCGGTCCCTCAGACCCGGCCAGGGGCAGCCCATCCCCCGGCGCCCTTCCCCGGGGCATCCAAGGGCAGGCTCGGCGCCAGCCCCACCCCGCTCGCCACTGCCCGACCATCGTCCTCCCTCGGGGGGCCTGGGCAGGACAGGGACCCGGCTGTGGGAGGCCTCCAGATCTCAGGCCTGGCACACCCGTTTACCAGGCTGCTTCCTCCTCTGACGGGGGCCCAGCACACGCCCCAGGAGACTTGGCAGCCGCCCCCAGGTCTCTATCCTCTGGAACTCGTCCCCTTGGAAGGGGCTTGGCCCAGGTGCCAGGTTCGGCTGGTCGGCCAGCCTCCTTTGGAGAAAGCAGGCAAGCCGAGCCAGGCTTGCAGTGGCCCTGGCGTGACACCTGCCACCTCAGGCAGAGGGCCTCCCGCGTGCCCTCCATGGCGGGTTTCTCCCCGGAGCCGTGGCCTGGGCACTAGGAAGGCCGGGCCTCCCCGACTCCCGGGAGGAGGGGCTAGCCCAGTTGCGCCCTGGCCCCCAAACCCTCTGGTGCCATCTGCCTGTCTCGGCACTTCTGACTCCACAGAGCCTTTCCTACATCTGGGCTGCCTGCCGTGGCAAAGTGCAGGCGTGGGGTGAGGCCATGGCTTTGTCTTTCCAGGAAAAAATGAGCCCCTGGCCGAAGCAGCAGGCCCAGGCAGAGCCTTGAGCTTGAAGCCCAGTAGGTCTGTGGCCCTCAGGGCCAGAGCAATGCTTTCAAGGCAGGGAAGCGGCCTGCAAGCTGAGTGGGAGTGGGGGAGGGGAGGGAGACAGCTGAAGCCGAGTCCAGAAGGGCGGCGATGGAAGAGCTGCAGCTGGGTCAGAGCCTGGAGGGAGGGCGGGGCCTTCACTGAGGACCCCCCCGCCCCCCGAGGCCAGCCCTAGGCCCCGGCGGTCGCGCATGCGCCCTTGGCCTGTGCGGTGTGTGGGGGCTTGAACCCAAGCCCGCAGGGCTCCCGGAGCGGCCAGAGAAAGAAGGGCCCATGGAGAGGTAGGCGAGGTGGGCAGGGGGCGCCACCTTACTCTCCTCAGCTCCCTGAGGGAGAGAGAGAGAGACAGAGACAGAGAGAGAGATCCCTGACCTCTGAGTCTCTGCCTCCACCGCTGGCTGGTGCCAACTCACGCGCCATCCCACTTCCAGCCATCACCCCCACGCCTGCCCCGGGGCCAGCCCCACCACAGAGAGGCCGGTTGGTTCCTGCTCACCTCTGTGCCGTCCCTTCCCGACCTGACCCCAGTGCAGGGGATAAGCTTCAGACAAGTCTTTCCATGTCCCTCTGCATGACAATAGACTTCCTCCCCTCTCCCATTCCACAGGCCCACCCGGGACATCCACCTTTGTCATTAGCTCAGGAGAGGATGCAAGATGAGAATCTCTGCTATTGTGTGGGGAGACTCAGTTTCCCGGGTTTCCCCCATGGACACATGTTCTTCAGCTGGGTCTGATTTTCTCCAGACAAGCTGTCTTGGGAAGGATTTGGCCAGCCCTAAGAACCTGAAGGGAAAGGGCGGAGGGGGGTTCTCTCTCTGCCCCCGACAGCCCCGAGCTGGGTCGGTCCCTCAGACCTGGCCAGGGGCAGCCCATCCCCCGGCGCCCTTCCCCGGGGCATCCAAGGGCAGGCTCGGCGCCAGCCCCACCACGCTCGCCACTGCCCGACCATCGTCCTCCCTCGGGGGGCCTGGGCAGGACAGGGACGCGGCTGTGGGAGGCCTCCAGATCTCAGGCCTGGCACACCGTTTACCAGGCTGCTTCCTCCTCTGACGGGGGCCCAGCACACGCCCCAGGAGACTTGGCAGCCGCCCCCAGGGCTCTATCCTCTGGAACTCGTCCCCTTGGAAGGGGCCTGGCCCAGGTGCCAGGTTCGGCTGGTCGGCCAGACTCCTTTGGAGAAAGCAGGCAAGCCGAGCCAGGCTTGCAGTGGCCCTGGCGTGACACCTGCCACCTCAGGCAGAGGGCCTCCCGCGTGCCCTCCATGGCGGGTTTCTCCCCGGAGCCGTGGCCTGGGCACTAGGAAGGCCGGGCCTCCCCGACTCCCGGGAGGAGGGGCTAGCCCAGTTGCGCTCTGGCCCCCAAACCCTCTGGTGCCATCTGACTGTCTCGGCACTTCTGACTCCACAGAGCCTTTCCTACATCTGGGCTGCCTGCCGTGGCAAAGTGCAGGCGTGGGGTGAGGCCATGCCTTCTCTTTCCAGGAAAAAGTGAGCCCCTGGCGGAAGCAGCAGGCCCAGGCAGAGCCTTGAGCTTGAAGCCCAGTAGGTCTGTGGCCCTCAGGGCCAGAGCAATGCTTTCAAGGCAGGGAAGCGGCCTGCAAGCTGAGTGGGAGTGGGGGAGGGGAGGGAGACAGCTGAAGCCGAGTCCAGAAGGGCGGCGATGGAAGAGCTGCAGCTGGGTCAGAGCCTGGAGGGAGGGCGGGGCCTTCACTGAGGACCCCCCCCCCAGGGCAGCCCTAGGCCCCGGCGGTCGCGCATGCGCCCTTGGCCTGTGCGGTGTGTGGGGGCTTGAACCCAAGCCCGCAGGGCTCCCGGAGCGGCCAGAGAAAGAAGGGCCCATGGAGAGGTAGGCGAGGTGGGCAGGGGGCGCCACCTTACTCTCCTCAGCTCCCTGAGGGAGAGAGACAGAGACAGAGACAGAGAGAGAGATCCCTGACCTCTGAGTCTCTGCCTCCACCGCTGGCTGGTGCCAACTCACGCGCCATCCCACTTCCAGCCATCACCCCCACGCCTGCCCCGGGGCCAGCCCCACCACAGTGAGGCCGGTTGCTTCCTGCTCACCTCTGTGCCTTCCCTTCCCGACCTGACCCCAGTGCAGGGGATAAGCTTCAGACAAGTCTTTCCATGTCCCTCTGCATGACAATAGACTTCCTCCCCTCTCCCATTCCACAGGCCCACCCGTGACATCCACCTTTGTCATTAGCTCAGGAGAGGATGCAAGATGAGAATCTCTGCTATTGTGTGGGGAGACTCAGTTTCCCGGGTTTCCCCCATGGACACATGTTCTTCAGCTGGGTCTGATTTTCTCCAGACAAGCTGTCTTGGGAAGGATTTGGCCAGCCCTAAGAACCTGAAGGGAAAGGGCGGAGGGGGGTTCTCTCTCTGCCCCCGACAGCCCCGAGCTGGGTCGGTCCCTCAGACCTGGCCAGGGGCAGACCATCCCCCGGCGCCCTTCCCCGGGGCATCCAAGGGCAGGCTCGGCGCCAGCCCCACCCCGCTCGCCACTGCCCGACCATCGTCCTACCTCGGGGGGCCTGGGCAGGACAAGGACCCTGCTGTGGGAGGTCTCCAGATCTCAGGCCTGGCACACCGTTTACCAGGCTGCTTCCTCCTCTGACGGGGGCCCAGCACACGCCCCAGGAGACTTGGCAGCCGCCCCCAGGGCTCTAGCCTCTGGAACTCGTCCCCTTGGAAGGGGCCTGGCCCAGGTGCCAGGTTCGGCTGGTCGGCCAGCCTCCTTTGGAGAAAGCAGGCAAGCCGAGCCAGGCTTGCAGTGGCCCTGGCGTGACACCTGCCACCTCAGGCAGAGGGCCTCCCGCGTGCCCTCCATGGCGGGTTTCTCCCCGGAGCCGTGGCCTGGGCACTAGGAAGGCCGGGCCTCCCCGACTCCCGGGAGGAGGGGCTAGCCCACTTGCGCCCTGGCCCCCAAACCCTCTGGTGCCATCTGCCTGTCTCGGCACTTCTGACTCCACAGAGCCTTTCCTACATCTGGGCTGCCTGCCGTGGCAAAGTGCAGGCGTGGGGTGAGGCCATGCCTTCTCTTTCAAGGAAAAAGTGAGCCCCTGGCCGAAGCAGCAGGCCCAGGCAGAGCCTTGAGCTTGAAGCCCAGTAGGTCTGTGGCCCTCAGGGCCAGAGCAATGCTTTCAAGGCAGGGAAGCGGCCTGCAAGCTGAGTGGGAGTGGGGGAGGGGAGGGAGACAGCTGAAGCCGAGTCCAGAAGGGCGGCGATGGAAGAGCTGCAGCTGGGTCAGAGCCTGGAGGGAGGGCGGGGCCTTCACTGAGGACCCCCCCCCCCCGAGGGCAGCCCTAGGCCCCAGCGGTCGCGCATGCGCCCTTGGCCTGTGCGGTGTGTGGGGGCTTGAACCCAAGCCCGCAGGGCTCCCGGAGCGGCCAGAGAAAGAAGGGCCCATGGAGAGGTAGGCGAGGTGGGCAGGGGGCGCCACCTTACTCTCCTCAGCTCCCTGAGGGAGAGAGAGAGAGACAGAGACAGAGAGAGAGATCCCTGACCTCTGAGTCTCTGCCTCCACCGCTGGCTGGTGCCAACTCACGCGCCATCCCACTTCCAGCCATCACCCCCACGCCTGCCCCGGGGCCAGCCCCACCACAGAGAGGCCGGTTGGTTCCTGCTCACCTCTGTGCCGTCCCTTCCCGACCTGACCCCAGTGCAGGGGATAAGCTTCAGACAAGTCTTTCCATGTCCCTCTGCATGACAATAGACTTCCTCCCCTCTCCCATTCCACAGGCCCACCCACCCGGGACATCCACCTTTGTCATTAGCTCAGGAGAGGATGCAAGATGAGAATCTCTGCTATTGTGTGGGGAGACTCAGTTTCCCGGGTTTCCCCCATGGACACATGTTCTTCAGCTGGGTCTGATTTTCTCCAGACAAGCTGTCTTGGGAAGGATTTGGCCAGCCCTAAGAAGCTGAAGGGAAAGGGCGGAGGGGGGTTCTCTCTCTGCCCCCGACAGCCCCGAGCTGGGTCGGTCCCTCAGACCTGGCCAGGGGCAGCCCATCCCCCGGCGCCCTTCCCCGGGGCATCCAAGGGCAGGCTCGGCGCCAGCCCCACCCCGCTCGCCACTGCCCGACCATCGTCCTCCCTCGGGGGGCCTGGGCAGGACAGGGACCCGGGTGTGGGAGGCCTCCAGATCTGAGGCCTGGCACACCGTTTACCAGGCTGCTTCCTCCTCTGACGGGGGCCCAGCACACGCCCCAGGAGACATGGCAGCCCCCCCAGGGCTCTATCCTCTGGAACTCGTCCCCTTGGAAGGGGCCTGGCCCAGGTGCCAGGTTCGGCTGGTCGGCCAGCCTCCTTTGGAGAAAGCAAGCAAGCCGAGCCAGGCTTGCAGTGGCCCTGGCGTGACACCTGCCACCTCAGGCAGAGGGCCTCCCGCGTGCCCTCCATGGCGGGTTTCTCCCCGGAGCCGTGGCCTGGGCACTAGGAAGGCCGGGCCTCCCCGACTCCCGGGAGGAGGGGCTAGCCCAGTTGCGCCCTGGCCCCCAAACCCTCTGGTGCCATCTGCCTGTCTGGGCACTTCTGACTCCACAGAGCCTTTCCTACATCTGGGCTGCCTGCCGTGGCAAAGTGCAGGCGTGGGGTGAGGCCATGGCTTTGTCTTTCCAGGAAAAAATGAGCCCCTGGCGGAAGCAGCAGGCCCAGGCAGAGCCTTGAGCTTGAAGCCCAGTAGGTCTGTGGCCCTCAGGGCCAGAGCAATGCTTTCAAGGCAGGGAAGCGGCCTGCAAGCTGAGTGGGAGTGGGGGAGGGGAGGGAGACAGCTGAAGCCGAGTCCAGAAGGGCGGCGATGGAAGAGCTGCAGCTGGGTCAGAGCCTGGAGGGAGGGCGGGGCCTTCACTGAGGACCCCCCGCCCCCCGAGGCCAGCCCTAGGCCCCGGCGGTCGCGCATGAGCCCTTGGCCTGTGCGGTGTGTGGGGGCTTGAACCCAAGCCCGCAGGGCTCCCGGAGGGGCCAGAGAAAGAAGGGCCCATGGAGAGGTACGCGAGGTGGGCAGGGGGCGCCACCTTACTCTCCTCAGCTCCCTGAGGGAGAGAGAGAGAGACAGAGACAGAGAGAGAGATCCCTGACCTCTGAGTCTCTGCTTCCACCGCTGGCTGGTGCCAACTCACGCGCCATCCCACTTCCAGCCATCACCCCCACGCCTGCCCCAGAACCAGCCCCACCACAGAGAGGCCGGTTGGTTCCTGCTCACCTCTGTGCCGTCCCTTCCCGACCTGACCCCAGTGCAGGGGATAAGCTTCAGACAAGTCTTTCCATGTCCCTCTGCATGACAATAGACTTCCTCCCCTCTCCCATTCCACAGGCCCACCCGGGACATCCACCTTTGTCATTAGCTCAGGAGAGGATGCAAGGTGAGAATCTCCGCTATTGTGTGGGGAGACTCAGTTTCCCGGGTTTCCCCCATGGACACATGTTCTTCAGCTGGGTCTGATTTTCTCCAGACAAGCTGTCTAGGGAAGGCTTTGGCCAGCCCTAAGAACCTGAAGGGAAAGGGCGGAGGGGGGTTCTCTCTCTGCCCCCGACAGCCCCGAGCTGGGTCGGTCCCTCAGACCTGGCCAGGGGCATCCCATCCCCCGGCGCCCTTCCCCGGGGCATCCAAGGGCAGGCTCGGCGCCAGCCCCACCCCCGCTCGCCACTGCCCGACCATCGTCCTCCCTCGGGGGGCCTGGGCAGGACAGGGACCCGGCTGTGGGAGGCCTCCAGATCTCAGGCCTGGCACACCGTTTACCAGGCTGCTTCCTCCTCTGACGGGGGCCCAGCACACGCCCCAGGAGACTTGGCAGCCGCCCCCAGGGCTCTAGCCTCTGGAACTCGTCCCCTTGGAAGGGGCCTGGCCCAGGTGCCAGGTTCGGCTGGCCGGCCAGCCTCCTTTGGAGAAAGCAGGCAAGCCGAGCCAGGCTTGCAGTGGCCCTGGCGTGACACCTGCCACCTCAGGCAGAGGGCCTCCCGCGTGCCCTCCATGGCGGGTTTCTCCCCGGAGCCGTGGCCTGGGCACTAGGAAGGCCGGGCCTCCCCGACTCCCGGGAGGAGGGGCTAGCCCAGTTGCGCCCTGACCCCCAAACCCTCTGGTGCCATCTGCCTGTCTCGGCACTTCTGACTCCACAGAGCCTTTCCTACATCTGGGCTGCCTGCCGTGGCAAAGTGCAGGTGTGGGTTGAGGCCATGGTTTTGTCTTTCCAGGAAAAAATGAGCCCCTGGCCGAAGCAGCAGGCCCAGGCAGAGCCTTGTGCTTGAAGCCCAGTAGGTCTGTGGCCCTCAGGGCCAGAGCCATGCTTTCAAGGCAGGGAAGCGGCCTGCAAGCTGAGTGGGAGTGGGGGAGGGGAGGGAGACAGCTGAAGCCGAGTCCAGAAGGGCGGCGATGGAAGAGCTGCAGCTGGGTCAGAGCCTGGAGGGAGGGCGGGGCCTTCACTGAGGACCCCCCCCCCCCCGAACCCAGCCCTAGGCCCCGGCGGTCACGCATGCGCCCTTGGCCTGTGCGGTGTGTGGGGGTTGAACCCAAGCCCGCAGGGCTCCCGGAGCGGCCAGAGAAATAAGGGCCCATGGAGAGGTAGGCGAGGTGGGCAGGGGGCGCCACCTTACTCTCCTCAGCTCCCTGAGGGAGAGAGAGAGAGACAGAGACAGAGAGAGAGATCCCTGACCTCTGAGTCTCTGCCTCCACCGCTGGCTGGTGCCAACTCACGCGCCATCCCACTTCCAGCCATCACCCCCACGCCTGCCCTGGGGCCAGCCCCACCACAGAGAGGCCGGTTGCTTCCTGCTCACCTCTGTGCCGTCCCTTCCCGACCTGACCCCAGTGCAGGGGATAAGCTTCAGACAAGTCTTTCCATGTCCCTCTGCATGACAATAGACTTCCTCCCCTCTCCCATTCCACAGGCCCACCCGGGACATCCACCTTTGTCATTAGCTCAGGAGAGGATGCAAGATGAGAATCTCTGCTATTGTGTGGGGAGACTCAGTTTCCCGGGTTTCCCCCATGGACACATGTTCTTCAGCTGGGTCTGATTTTCTCCAGACAAGCTGTCTTGGGAAGGATTTGGCCAGCCCTAAGAACCTGAAGGGAAAGGGCGGAGGGGGGTTCTCTCTCTGCCCCCGACAGCCCCGAGCTGGGTCGGTCCCTCAGACCTGGCCAGGGGCAGACCATCCCCCGGCGCCCTTCCCCGGGGCATCCAAGGGCAGGCTCGGCGCCAGCCCCACCCCGCTCGCCACTGCCCGACCATCGTCCTACCTCGGGGGGCCTGGGCAGGACAGGGACGCGGCTGTGGGAGGCCTCCAGATCTCAGGCCTGGCACACCGTTTACCAGGCTGCTTCCTCCTCTGACGGGGGCCCAGCACACGCCCCAGGAGACTTGGCAGCCGCCCCCAGGGCTCTATCCTCTGGAACTCGTCCCCTTGGAAGGGGCCTGGCCCAGGTGCCAGGTTCGGCTGGTCGGCCAGCCTCCTTTGGAGAAAGCAGGCAAGCCGAGCCAGGCTTGCAGTGGCCCTGGCGTGACACCTGCCACCTCAGGCAGAGGGCCTCCCGCGTGCCCTCCATGGCGGGTTTCTCCCCGGAGCCGTGGCCTGGGCACTAGGAAGGCCGGGCCTCCCCGACTCCCGGGAGGAGGGGCTAGCCCACTTGCGCCCTGGCCCCCAAACCCTCTGGTGCCATCTGCCTGTCTCGGCACTTCTGACTCCACAGAGCCTTTCCTACATCTGGGCTGCCTGCCGTGGCAAAGTGCAGGCGTGGGGTGAGGCCATGCCTTCTCTTTCAAGGAAAAAGTGAGCCCCTGGCCGAAGCAGCAGGCCCAGGCAGAGCCTTGAGCTTGAAGCCCAGTAGGTCTGTGGCCCTCAGGGCCAGAGCAATGCTTTCAAGGCAGGGAAGCGGCCTGCAAGCTGAGTGGGAGTGGGGGAGGGGAGGGAGACAGCTGAAGCCGAGTCCAGAAGGGCGGCGATGGAAGAGCTGCAGCTGGGTCAGAGCCTGGAGGGAGGGCGGGGCCTTCACTGAGGACCCCCCCCCCCGAGGGCAGCCCTAGGCCCCAGCGGTTGCGCATGCGCCCTTGGCCTGTGCGGTGTGTGGGGGCTTGAACCCAAGCCCGCAGGGCTCCCGGAGCGGCCAGAGAAAGAAGGGCCCATGGAGAGGTAGGCGAGGTGGGCAGGGGGCGCCACCTTACTCTCCTCAGCTCCCTGAGGGAGAGAGAGAGAGACAGAGACAGAGAGAGAGATCCCTGACCTCTGAGTCTCTGCCTCCACCGCTGGCTGGTGCCAACTCACGCGCCATCCCACTTCCAGCCATCACCCCCACGCCTGCCCCGGGGCCAGCCCCACCACAGAGAGGCCGGTTGGTTCCTGCTCACCTCTGTGCCGTCCCTTCCCGACCTGACCCCAGTGCAGGGGATAAGCTTCAGACAAGTCTTTCCATGTCCCTCTGCAGGACAATAGACTTCCTCCCCTCTCCCATTCCACAGGCCCACCCACCCGGGACATCCACCTTTGTCATTAGCTCAGGAGAGGATGCAAGATGAGAATCTCTGCTATTGTGTGGGGAGACTCAGTTTCCCGGGTTTCCCCCATGGACACATGTTCTTCAGCTGGGTCTGATTTTCTCCAGACAAGCTGTCTTGGGAAGGATTTGGCCAGCCCTAAGAAGCTGAAGGGAAAGGGCGGAGGGGGGTTCTCTCTCTGCCCCCGACAGCCCCGAGCTGGGTCGGTCCCTCAGACCTGGCCAGGGGCAGCCCATCCCCCGGCGCCCTTCCCCGGGGCATCCAAGGGCAGGCTCGGCGCCAGCCCCACCCCGCTCGCCACTGCCCGACCATCGTCCTCCCTCGGGGGGCCTGGGCAGGACAGGGACCCGGCTGTGGGAGGCCTCCAGATCTGAGGCCTGGCACACCGTTTACCAGGCTGCTTCCTCCTCTGACGGGGGCCCAGCACACGCCCCAGGAGACATGGCAGCCCCCCCAGGGCTCTATCCTCTGGAACTCGTCCCCTTGGAAGGGGCCTGGCCCAGGTGCCAGGTTCGGCTGGTCGGCCAGCCTCCTTTGGAGAAAGCAAGCAAGCCGAGCCAGGCTTGCAGTGGCCCTGGCGTGACACCTGCCACCTCAGGCAGAGGGCCTCCCGCGTGCCCTCCATGGCGGGTTTCTCCCCGGAGCCGTGGCCTGGGCACTAGGAAGGCCGGGCCTCCCCGACTCCCGGGAGGAGGGGCTAGCCCAGTTGCGCCCTGGCCCCCAAACCCTCTGGTGCCATCTGCCTGTCTGGGCACTTCTGACTCCACAGAGCCTTTCCTACATCTGGGCTGCCTGCCGTGGCAAAGTGCAGGCGTGGGGTGAGGCCATGCCTTCTCTTTCAAGGAAAAAGTGAGCCCCTGGCCGAAGCAGCAGGCCCAGGCAGAGCCTTGAGCTTGAAGCCCAGTAGGTCTGTGGCCCTCAGGGCCAGAGCAATGCTTTCAAGGCAGGGAAGCGGCCTGCAAGCTGAGTGGGAGTGGGGGAGGGGAGGGAGACAGCTGAAGCCGAGTCCAGAAGGGCGGCGATGGAAGAGCTGCAGCTGGGTCAGAGCCTGGAGGGAGGGCGGGGCCTTCACTGAGGACCCCCCGCCCCCCGAGGCCAGCCCTAGGCCCCGGCGGTCGCGCATGAGCCCTTGGCCTGTGCGGTGTGTGGGGGCTTGAACCCAAGCCCGCAGGGCTCCCGGAGCGGCCAGAGAAAGAAGGGCCCATGGAGAGGTACGCGAGGTGGGCAGGGGGCGCCACCTTACTCTCCTCAGCTCCCTGAGGGAGAGAGAGAGAGACAGAGACAGAGAGAGAGATCCCTGACCTCTGAGTCTCTGCTTCCACCGCTGGCTGGTGCCAACTCACGCGCCATCCCACTTCCAGCCATCACCCCCACGCCTGCCCCAGAACCAGCCCCACCACAGAGAGGCCGGTTGGTTCCTGCTCACCTCTGTGCCGTCCCTTCCCGACCTGACCCCAGTGCAGGGGATAAGCTTCAGACAAGTCTTTCCATGTCCCTCTGCATGACAATAGACTTCCTCCCCTCTCCCATTCCACAGGCCCACCCGGGACATCCACCTTTGTCATTAGCTCAGGAGAGGATGCAAGGTGAGAATCTCCGCTATTGTGTGGGGAGACTCAGTTTCCCGGGTTTCCCCCATGGACACATGTTCTTCAGCTGGGTCTGATTTTCTCCAGACAAGCTGTCTAGGGAAGGCTTTGGCCAGCCCTAAGAACCTGAAGGGAAAGGGCGGAGGGGGGTTCTCTCTCTGCCCCCGACAGCCCCGAGCTGGGTCGGTCCCTCAGACCTGGCCAGGGGCATCCCATCCCCCGGCGCCCTTCCCCGGGGCATCCAAGGGCAGGCTCGGCGCCAGCCCCACCCCGCTCGCCACTGCCCGACCATCGTCCTCCCTCGGGGGGCCTGGGCAGGGCAGGGACCCGGCTGTGGGAGGCCTCCAGATCTCAGGCCTGGCACACCGTTTACCAGGCTGCTTCCTCCTCTGACGGGGGCCCAGCACACGCCCCAGGAGACTTGGCAGCCGCCCCCAGGGCTCTAGCCTCTGGAACTCGTCCCCTTGGAAGGGGCCTGGCCCAGGTGCCAGGTTCGGCTGGCCGGCCAGCCTCCTTTGGAGAAAGCAGGCAAGCCGAGCCAGGCTTGCAGTGGCCCTGGCGTGACACCTGCCACCTCAGGCAGAGGGCCTCCCGCGTGCCCTCCATGGCGGGTTTCTCCCCGGAGCCGTGGCCTGGGCACTAGGAAGGCCGGGCCTCCCCGACTCCCGGGAGGAGGGGCTAGCCCAGTTGCGCCCTGACCCCCAAACCCTCTGGTGCCATCTGCCTGTCTCGGCACTTCTGACTCCACAGAGCCTTTCCTACATCTGGGCTGCCTGCCGTGGCAAAGTGCAGGTGTGGGTTGAGGCCATGGTTTTGTCTTTCCAGGAAAAAATGAGCCCCTGGCCGAAGCAGCAGGCCCAGGCAGAGCCTTGTGCTTGAAGCCCAGTAGGTCTGTGGCCCTCAGGGCCAGAGCCATGCTTTCAAGGCAGGGAAGCGGCCTGCAAGCTGAGTGGGAGTGGGGGAGGGGAGGGAGACAGCTGAAGCCGAGTCCAGAAGGGCGGCGATGGAAGAGCTGCAGCTGGGTCAGAGCCTGGAGGGAGGGCGGGGCCTTCACTGAGGACCCCCCCCCCCCCCGAGGCCAGCCCTAGGCCCCGGCGGTCACGCATGCGCCCTTGGCCTGTGCGGTGTGTGGGGGTTGAACCCAAGCCCGCAGGGCTCCCGGAGCGGCCAGAGAAAGAAGGGCCCATGGAGAGGTAGGCGAGGTGGGCAGGGGGCGCCACCTTACTCTCCTCAGCTCCCTGAGGGAGAGAGAGAGAGACAGAGACAGAGAGAGAGATCCCTGACCTCTGAGTCTCTGCCTCCACCGCTGGCTGGTGCCAACTCACGCGCCATCCCACTTCCAGCCATCACCCCCACGCCTGCCCTGGGGCCAGCCCCACCACAGAGAGGCCGGTTGCTTCCTGCTCACCTCTGTGCCGTCCCTTCCCGACCTGACCCCAGTGCAGGGGATAAGCTTCAGACAAGTCTTTCCATGTCCCTCTGCATGACAATAGACTTCCTCCCCTCTCCCATTCCACAGGCCCACCCGGGACATCCACCTTTGTCATTAGCTCAGGAGAGGATGCAAGATGAGAATCTCTGCTATTGTGTGGGGAGACTCAGTTTCCCGGGTTTCCCCCATGGACACATGTTCTTCAGCTGGGTCTGATTTTCTCCAGACAAGCTGTCTTGGGAAGGATTTGGCCAGCCCTAAGAACCTGAAGGGAAAGGGCGGAGGGGGGTTCTCTCTCTGCCCCCGACAGCCCCGAGCTGGGTCGGTCCCTCAGACCTGGCCAGGGGCAGCCCATCCCCCGGCGCCCTTCCCCGGGGCATCCAAGGGCAGGCTCGGCGCCAGCCCCACCCCGCTCGCCACTGCCCGACCATCGTCCTCCCTCGTGGGGCCTGGGCAGGACAGTGACCCGGCTGTGGGTGGTCTCCAGATCTCAGGCCTGGCACACCGTTTACCAGGCTGCTTCCTCCTCTGACGGGGGCCCAGCACACGCCCCAGGAGACTTGGCAGCCGCCCCCAGGGCTCTATCCTCTGAAACTCGTCCCCTTGGAAGGGGCCTGGCCCAGGTGCCAGGTTCGGCTGGTCGGCCAGCCTCCTTTGGAGAAAGCAGGCAAGCCGAGCCAGGCTTGCAGTGGCCCTGGCGTGACACCTGCCACCTCAGGCAGAGGGCCTCCCGCGTGCCCTCCATGGCGGGTTTCTCCCCGGAGCCGTGGCCTGGGCACTAGGAAGGCCGGGCCTCCCCGACTCCCGGGAGGAGGGGCTAGCCCAGTTGCGCCCTGGCCCCCAAACCCTCTGGTGCCATCTGCCTGTCTCGGCACTTCTGACTCCACAGAGCCTTTCCTACATCTGGGCTGCCTGCCGTGGCAAAGTGCAGGCGTGGGGTGAGGCCATGCCTTCTCTTTCCAGGAAAAAGTGAGCCCCTGGCGGAAGCAGCAGGCCCAGGCAGAGCCTTGAGCTTGAAGCCCAGTAGGTCTGTGGCCCTCAGGGCCAGAGCAATGCTTTCAAGGCAGGGAAGCGGCCTGCAAGCTGAGTGGGAGTGGGGGAGGGGAGGGAGACAGCTGAAGCCGAGTCCAGAAGGGCGGCGATGGAAGAGCTGCAGCTGGGTCAGAGCCTGGAGGGAGGGCGGGGCCTTCACTGAGGACCCCCCCGCCCCCCGAGGCCAGCCCTAGGATCCGGCGGTCGCGCATGCGCCCTTGGCCTGTGCGGTGTGTGGGGGCTTGAACCCAAGCCCGCAGGGCTCCCGGAGCGGCCAGAGAAAGAAGGGCCCATGGAGAGGTAGGCAAGGTGGGCAGGGGGCGCCACCTTACTCTCCACAGCTCCCTGAGGGAGAGAGAGAGAGACAGAGACAGAGAGAGAGATCCCTGACCTCTGAGTCTCTGCCTCCACCGCTGGCTGGTGCCAACTCACGCGCCATCCCACTTCCAGCCATCACCCCCACGCCTGCCCCAGAACCAGCCCCACCACAGAGAGGCCGGTTGGTTCCTGCTCACCTCTGTGCCGTCCCTTCCCGACCTGACCCCAGTGCAGGGGATAAGCTTCAGACAAGTCTTTCCATGTCCCTCTGCATGACAATAGACTTCCTCCCCTCTCCCATTCCACAGGCCCACCCGGGACATCCACCTTTGTCATTAGCTCAGGAGAGGATGCAAGGTGAGAATCTCCGCTATTGTGTGGGGAGACTCAGTTTCCCGGGTTTCCCCCATGGACACATGTTCTTCAGCTGGGTCTGATTTTCTCCAGACAAGCTGTCTAGGGAAGGCTTTGGCCAGCCCTAAGAACCTGAAGGGAAAGGGCGGAGGGGGGTTCTCTCTCTGCCCCCGACAGCCCCGAGCTGGGTCGGTCCCTCAGACCTGGCCAGGGGCATCCCATCCCCCGGCGCCCTTCCCCGGGGCATCCAAGGGCAGGCTCGGCGCCAGCCCCACCCAGCTCGCCACTGCCCGACCATCGTCCTCCCTCGGGGGGCCTGGGCAGGACAGGGACCCGGCTGTGGGAGGCCTCCAGATCTCAGGCCTGGCACACCGTTTACCAGGCTGCTTCCTCCTCTGACGGGGGCCCAGCACACGCCCCAGGAGACTTGGCAGCCGCCCCCAGGGCTCTAGCCTCTGGAACTCGTCCCCTTGGAAGGGGCCTGGCCCAGGTGCCAGGTTCGGCTGGCCGGCCAGCCTCCTTTGGAGAAAGCAGGCAAGCCGAGCCAGGCTTGCAGTGGCCCTGGCGTGACACCTGCCACCTCAGGCAGAGGGCCTCCCGCGTGCCCTCCATGGCGGGTTTCTCCCCGGAGCCGTGGCCTGGGCACTAGGAAGGCCGGGCCTCCCCGACTCCCGGGAGGAGGGGCTAGCCCAGTTGCGCCCTGACCCCCAAACCCTCTGGTGCCATCTGCCTGTCTCGGCACTTCTGACTCCACAGAGCCTTTCCTACATCTGGGCTGCCTGCCGTGGCAAAGTGCAGGTGTGGGTTGAGGCCATGGTTTTGTCTTTCCAGGAAAAAATGAGCCCCTGGCCGAAGCAGCAGGCCCAGGCAGAGCCTTGTGCTTGAAGCCCAGTAGGTCTGTGGCCCTCAGGGCCAGAGCCATGCTTTCAAGGCAGGGAAGCGGCCTGCAAGCTGAGTGGGAGTGGGGGAGGGGAGGGAGACAGCTGAAGCCTAGTCCAGAAGGGCGGCGATGGAAGAGCTGCAGCTGGGTCAGAGCCTGGAGGGAGGGCGGGGCCTTCACTGAGGACCCCCCCCCCCCGAGGCCAGCCCTAGGCCCCGGCGGTCACGCATGCGCCCTTGGCCTGTGCGGTGTGTGGGGGTTGAACCCAAGCCCGCAGGGCTCCCGGAGCGGCCAGAGAAATAAGGGCCCATGGAGAGGTAGGCGAGGTGGGCAGGGGGCGCCACCTTACTCTCCTCAGCTCCCTGAGGGAGAGAGAGAGAGACAGAGACAGAGAGAGAGATCCCTGACCTCTGAGTCTCTGCCTCCACCGCTGGCTGGTGCCAACTCACGCGCCATCCCACTTCCAGCCATCACCCCCACGCCTGCCCTGGGGCCAGCCCCACCACAGAGAGGCCGGTTGCTTCCTGCTCACCTCTGTGCCGTCCCTTCCCGACCTGACCCCAGTGCAGGGGATAAGCTTCAGACAAGTCTTTCCATGTCCCTCTGCATGACAATAGACTTCCTCCCCTCTCCCATTACACAGGCCCACCCGGGACATCCACCTTTGTCATTAGCTCAGGAGAGGATGCAAGATGAGAATCTCTGCTATTGTGTGGGGAGACTCAGTTTCCCGGGTTTCCCCCATGGACACATGTTCTTCAGCTGGGTCTGATTTTCTCCAGACAAGCTGTCTTGGGAAGGATTTGGCCAGCCCTAAGAACCTGAAGGGAAAGGGCGGAGGGGGGTTCTCTCTCTGCCCCAGACAGCCCCGAGCTGGGTCGGTCCCTCAGACCTGGCCAGGGGCAGACCATCCCCCGGCGCCCTTCCCCGGGGCATCCAAGGGCAGGCTCGGCGCCAGCCCCACCCCGCTCGCCACTGCCCGACCATCGTCCTACCTCAGGGGGCCTGGGCAGGACAAGGACCCTGCTGTGGGAGGTCTCCAGATCTCAGGCCTGGCACACCGTTTACCAGGCTGCTTCCTCCTCTGACGGGGGCCCAGCACACGCCCCAGGAGACTTGGCAGCCGCCCCCAGGGCTCTATCCTCTGGAACTCGTCCCCTTGGAAGGGGCCTGGCCCAGGTGCCAGGTTCGGCTGGTCGGCCAGCCTCCTTTGGAGAAAGCAGGCAAGCCGAGCCAGGCTTGCAGTGGCCCTGGCGTGACACCTGCCACCTCAGGCAGAGGGCCTCCCGCGTGCCCTCCATGGCGGGTTTCTCCCCGGAGCCGTGGCCTGGGCACTAGGAAGGCCGGGCCTCCCCGACTCCCGGGAGGAGGGGCTAGCCCACTTGCGCCCTGGCCCCCAAACCCTCTGGTGCCATCTGCCTGTCTCGGCACTTCTGACTCCACAGAGCCTTTCCTACATCTGGGCTGCCTGCCGTGGCAAAGTGCAGGCGTGGGGTGAGGCCATGCCTTCTCTTTCAAGGAAAAAGTGAGCCCCTGGCCGAAGCAGCAGGCCCAGGCAGAGCCTTGAGCTTGAAGCCCAGTAGGTCTGTGGCCCTCAGGGCCAGAGCAATGCTTTCAAGGCAGGGAAGCGGCCTGCAAGCTGAGTGGGAGTGGGGGAGGGGAGGGAGACAGCTGAAGCCGAGTCCAGAAGGGCGGCGATGGAAGAGCTGCAGCTGGGTCAGAGCCTGGAGGGAGGGCGGGGCCTTCACTGAGGACCCCCCCCCCCCGAGGGCAGCCCTAGGCCCCAGCGGTCGCGCATGCGCCCTTGGCCTGTGCGGTGTGTGGGGGCTTGAACCCAAGCCCGCAGGGCTCCCGGAGCGGCCAGAGAAAGAAGGGCCCATGGAGAGGTAGGCGAGGTGGGCAGGGGGCGCCACCTTACTCTCCTCAGCTCCCTGAGGGAGAGAGAGAGAGACAGAGACAGAGAGAGAGATCCCTGACATCTGAGTCTCTGCCTCCACCGCTGGCTGGTGCCAACTCACGCGCCATCCCACTTCCAGCCATCACCCCCACGCCTGCCCCGGGGCCAGCCCCACCACAGAGAGGCCGGTTGGTTCCTGCTCACCTCTGTGCCGTCCCTTCCCGACCTGACCCCAGTGCAGGGGATAAGCTTCAGACAAGTCTTTCCATGTCCCTCTGCATGACAATAGACTTCCTCCCCTCTCCCATTCCACAGGCCCACCCACCCGGGACATCCACCTTTGTCATTAGCTCAGGAGAGGATGCAAGATGAGAATCTCTGCTATTGTGTGGGGAGACTCAGTTTCCCGGGTTTCCCCCATGGACACATGTTCTTCAGCTGGGTCTGATTTTCTCCAGACAAGCTGTCTTGGGAAGGATTTGGCCAGCCCTAAGAAGCTGAAGGGAAAGGGCGGAGGGGGGTTCTCTCTCTGCCCCCGACAGCCCCGAGCTGGGTCGGTCCCTCAGACCTGGCCAGGGGCAGCCCATCCCCCGGCGCCCTTCCCCGGGGCATCCAAGGGCAGGCTCGGCGCCAGCCCCACCCCGCTCGCCACTGCCCGACCATCGTCCTCCCTCGGGGGGCCTGGGCAGGACAGGGACCCGGGTTTGGGAGGCCTCCAGATCTGAGGCCTGGCACACCGTTTACCAGGCTGCTTCCTCCTCTGACGGGGGCCCAGCACACGCCCCAGGAGACATGGCAGCCCCCCCAGGGCTCTATCCTCTGGAACTCGTCCCCTTGGAAGGGGCCTGGCCCAGGTGCCAGGTTCGGCTGGTCGGCCAGCCTCCTTTGGAGAAAGCAAGCAAGCCGAGCCAGGCTTGCAGTGGCCCTGGCGTGACACCTGCCACCTCAGGCAGAGGGCCTCCCGCGTGCCCTCCATGGCGGGTTTCTCCCCGGAGCCGTGGCCTGGGCACTAGAAAGGCCGGGCCTCCCCGACTCCCGGGAGGAGGGGCTAGCCCAGTTGCGCCCTGGCCCCCAAACCCTCTGGTGCCATCTGCCTGTCTGGGCACTTCTGACTCCACAGAGCCTTTCCTACATCTGGGCTGCCTGCCGTGGCAAAGTGCAGGCGTGGGGTGAGGCCATGGCTTTGTCTTTCCAGGAAAAAATGAGCCCCTGGCGGAAGCAGCAGGCCCAGGCAGAGCCTTGAGCTTGAAGCCCAGTAGGTCTGTGGCCCTCAGGGCCAGAGCAATGCTTTCAAGGCAGGGAAGCGGCCTGCAAGCTGAGTGGGAGTGGGGGAGGGGAGGGAGACAGCTGAAGCCGAGTCCAGAAGGGCGGCGATGGAAGAGCTGCAGCTGGGTCAGAGCCTGGAGGGAGGGCGGGGCCTTCACTGAGGACCCCCCCCCCCCGAGGGCAGCCCTAGGCCCCAGCGGTCGCGCATGCGCCCTTGGCCTGTGCGGTGTGTGGGGGCTTGAACCCAAGCCCGCAGGGCTCCCGGAGCGGCCAGAGAAAGAAGGGCCCATGGAGAGGTAGGCGAGGTGGGCAGGGGGCGCCACCTTACTCTCCTCAGCTCCCTGAGGGAGAGAGAGAGAGACAGAGACAGAGAGAGAGATCCCTGACCTCTGAGTCTCTGCCTCCACCGCTGGCTGGTGCCAACTCACGCGCCATCCCACTTCCAGCCATCACCCCCACGCCTGCCCCGGGGCCAGCCCCACCACAGAGAGGCCGGTTGGTTCCTGCTCACCTCTGTGCCGTCCCTTCCCGACCTGACCCCAGTGCAGGGGATAAGCTTCAGACAAGTCTTTCCATGTCCCTCTGCATGACAATAGACTTCCTCCCCTCTCCCATTCCACAGGCCCACCCACCCGGGACATCCACCTTTGTCATTAGCTCAGGAGAGGATGCAAGATGAGAATCTCTGCTATTGTGTGGGGAGACTCAGTTTCCCGGGTTTCCCCCATGGACACATGTTCTTCAGCTGGGTCTGATTTTCTCCAGACAAGCTGTCTTGGGAAGGATTTGGCCAGCCCTAAGAAGCTGAAGGGAAAGGGCGGAGGGGGGTTCTCTCTCTGCCCCCGACAGCCCCGAGCTGGGTCGGTCCCTCAGACCTGGCCAGGGGCAGCCCATCCCCCGGCGCCCTTCCCCGGGGCATCCAAGGGCAGGCTCGGCGCCAGCCCCACCCCGCTCGCCACTGCCCGACCATCGTCCTCCCTCGGGGGGCCTGGGCAGGACAGGGACCCGGGTGTGGGAGGCCTCCAGATCTGAGGCCTGGCACACCGTTTACCAGGCTGCTTCCTCCTCTGACGGGGGCCCAGCACACGCCCCAGGAGACATGGCAGCCCCCCCAGGGCTCTATCCTCTGGAACTCGTCCCCTTGGAAGGGGCCTGGCCCAGGTGCCAGGTTCGGCTGGTCGGCCAGCCTCCTTTGGAGAAAGCAAGCAAGCCGAGCCAGGCTTGCAGTGGCCCTGGCGTGACACCTGCCACCTCAGGCAGAGGGCCTCCCGCGTGCCCTCCATGGCGGGTTTCTCCCCGGAGCCGTGGCCTGGGCACTAGAAAGGCCGGGCCTCCCCGACTCCCGGGAGGAGGGGCTAGCCCAGTTGCGCCCTGGCCCCCAAACCCTCTGGTGCCATCTGCCTGTCTGGGCACTTCTGACTCCACAGAGCCTTTCCTACATCTGGGCTGCCTGCCGTGGCAAAGTGCAGGCGTGGGGTGAGGCCATGGCTTTGTCTTTCCAGGAAAAAATGAGCCCCTGGCGGAAGCAGCAGGCCCAGGCAGAGCCTTGAGCTTGAAGCCCAGTAGGTCTGTGGCCCTCAGGGCCAGAGCAATGCTTTCAAGGCAGGGAAGCGGCCTGCAAGCTGAGTGGGAGTGGGGGAGGGGAGGGAGACAGCTGAAGCCGAGTCCAGAAGGGCGGCGATGGAAGAGCTGCAGCTGGGTCAGAGCCTGGAGGGAGGGCGGGGCCTTCACTGAGGACCCCCCGCCCCCCGAGGCCAGCCCTAGGCCCCGGCGGTCGCGCATGCGCCCTTGGCCTGTGCGGTGTGTGGGGGCTTGAACCCAAGCCCGCAGGGCTCCCGGAGCGGCCAGAGAAAGAAGGGCCCATGGAGAGGTACGCGAGGTGGGCAGGGGGCGCCACCTTACTCTCCTCAGCTCCCTGAGGGAGAGAGAGAGAGACAGAGACAGAGAGAGAGATCCCTGACATCTGAGTCTCTGCCTCCACCGCTGGCTGGTGCCAACTCACGCGCCATCCCACTTCCAGCCATCACCCCCACGCCTGCCCCGGGGCCAGCCCCACCACAGAGAGGCCGGTTGGTTCCTGCTCACCTCTGTGCCGTCCCTTCCCGACCTGACCCCAGTGCAGGGGATAAGCTTCAGACAAGTCTTTCCATGTCCCTCTGCATGACAATAGACTTCCTCCCCTCTCCCATTCCACAGGCCCACCCACCCGGGACATCCACCTTTGTCATTAGCTCAGGAGAGGATGCAAGATGAGAATCTCTGCTATTGTGTGGGGAGACTCAGTTTCCCGGGTTTCCCCCATGGACACATGTTCTTCAGCTGGGTCTGATTTTCTCCAGACAAGCTGTCTTGGGAAGGATTTGGCCAGCCCTAAGAAGCTGAAGGGAAAGGGCGGAGGGGGGTTCTCTCTCTGCCCCCGACAGCCCCGAGCTGGGTCGGTCCCTCAGACCTGGCCAGGGGCAGCCCATCCCCCGGCGCCCTTCCCCGGGGCATCCAAGGGCAGGCTCGGCGCCAGCCCCACCCCGCTCGCCACTGCCCGACCATCGTCCTCCCTCGGGGGGCCTGGGCAGGACAGGGACCCGGGTGTGGGAGGCCTCCAGATCTGAGGCCTGGCACACCGTTTACCAGGCTGCTTCCTCCTCTGACGGGGGCCCAGCACACGCCCCAGGAGACATGGCAGCCCCCCCAGGGCTCTATCCTCTGGAACTCGTCCCCTTGGAAGGGGCCTGGCCCAGGTGCCAGGTTCGGCTGGTCGGCCAGCCTCCTTTGGAGAAAGCAAGCAAGCCGAGCCAGGCTTGCAGTGGCCCTGGCGTGACACCTGCCACCTCAGGCAGAGGGCCTCCCGCGTGCCCTCCATGGCGGGTTTCTCCCCGGAGCCGTGGCCTGGGCACTAGAAAGGCCGGGCCTCCCCGACTCCCGGGAGGAGGGGCTAGCCCAGTTGCGCCCTGGCCCCCAAACCCTCTGGTGCCATCTGCCTGTCTGGGCACTTCTGACTCCACAGAGCCTTTCCTACATCTGGGCTGCCTGCCGTGGCAAAGTGCAGGCGTGGGGTGAGGCCATGGCTTTGTCTTTCCAGGAAAAAATGAGCCCCTGGCGGAAGCAGCAGGCCCAGGCAGAGCCTTGAGCTTGAAGCCCAGTAGGTCTGTGGCCCTCAGGGCCAGAGCAATGCTTTCAAGGCAGGGAAGCGGCCTGCAAGCTGAGTGGGAGTGGGGGAGGGGAGGGAGACAGCTGAAGCCGAGTCCAGAAGGGCGGCGATGGAAGAGCTGCAGCTGGGTCAGAGCCTGGAGGGAGGGCGGGGCCTTCACTGAGGACCCCCCGCCCCCCGAGGCCAGCCCTAGGCCCCGGCGGTCGCGCATGCGCCCTTGGCCTGTGCGGTGTGTGGGGGCTTGAACCCAAGCCCGCAGGGCTCCCGGAGCGGCCAGAGAAAGAAGGGCCCATGGAGAGGTACGCGAGGTGGGCAGGGGGCGCCACCTTACTCTCCTCAGCTCCCTGAGGGAGAGAGAGAGAGACAGAGACAGAGAGAGAGATCCCTGACATCTGAGTCTCTGCCTCCACCGCTGGCTGGTGCCAACTCACGCGCCATCCCACTTCCAGCCATCACCCCCACGCCTGCCCCGGGGCCAGCCCCACCACAGAGAGGCCGGTTGGTTCCTGCTCACCTCTGTGCCGTCCCTTCCCGACCTGACCCCAGTGCAGGGGATAAGCTTCAGACAAGTCTTTCCATGTCCCTCTGCATGACAATAGACTTCCTCCCCTCTCCCATTCCACAGGCCCACCCACCCGGGACATCCACCTTTGTCATTAGCTCAGGAGAGGATGCAAGATGAGAATCTCTGCTATTGTGTGGGGAGACTCAGTTTCCCGGGTTTCCCCCATGGACACATGTTCTTCAGCTGGGTCTGATTTTCTCCAGACAAGCTGTCTTGGGAAGGATTTGGCCAGCCCTAAGAAGCTGAAGGGAAAGGGCGGAGGGGGGTTCTCTCTCTGCCCCCGACAGCCCCGAGCTGGGTCGGTCCCTCAGACCTGGCCAGGGGCAGCCCATCCCCCGGCGCCCTTCCCCGGGGCATCCAAGGGCAGGCTCGGCGCCAGCCCCACCCCGCTCGCCACTGCCCGACCATCGTCCTCCCTCGGGGGGCCTGGGCAGGACAGGGACCCGGGTGTGGGAGGCCTCCAGATCTGAGGCCTGGCACACCGTTTACCAGGCTGCTTCCTCCTCTGACGGGGGCCCAGCACACGCCCCAGGAGACATGGCAGCCCCCCCAGGGCTCTATCCTCTGGAACTCGTCCCCTTGGAAGGGGCCTGGCCCAGGTGCCAGGTTCGGCTGGTCGGCCAGCCTCCTTTGGAGAAAGCAAGCAAGCCGAGCCAGGCTTGCAGTGGCCCTGGCGTGACACCTGCCACCTCAGGCAGAGGGCCTCCCGCGTGCCCTCCATGGCGGGTTTCTCCCCGGAGCCGTGGCCTGGGCACTAGAAAGGCCGGGCCTCCCCGACTCCCGGGAGGAGGGGCTAGCCCAGTTGCGCCCTGGCCCCCAAACCCTCTGGTGCCATCTGCCTGTCTGGGCACTTCTGACTCCACAGAGCCTTTCCTACATCTGGGCTGCCTGCCGTGGCAAAGTGCAGGCGTGGGGTGAGGCCATGGCTTTGTCTTTCCAGGAAAAAATGAGCCCCTGGCGGAAGCAGCAGGCCCAGGCAGAGCCTTGAGCTTGAAGCCCAGTAGGTCTGTGGCCCTCAGGGCCAGAGCAATGCTTTCAAGGCAGGGAAGCGGCCTGCAAGCTGAGTGGGAGTGGGGGAGGGGAGGGAGACAGCTGAAGCCGAGTCCAGAAGGGCGGCGATGGAAGAGCTGCAGCTGGGTCAGAGCCTGGAGGGAGGGCGGGGCCTTCACTGAGGACCCCCCCCCCCCCGAGGGCAGCCCTAGGCCCCAGCGGTCGCGCATGCGCCCTTGGCCTGTGCGGTGTGTGGGGGCTTGAACCCAAGCCCGCAGGGCTCCCGGAGCGGCCAGAGAAAGAAGGGCCCATGGAGAGGTAGGCGAGGTGGGCAGGGGGCGCCACCTTACTCTCCTCAGCTCCCTGAGGGAGAGAGAGAGAGACAGAGACAGAGAGAGAGATCCCTGACCTCTGAGTCTCTGCCTCCACCGCTGGCTGGTGCCAACTCACGCGCCATCCCACTTCCAGCCATCACCCCCACGCCTGCCCCGGGGCCAGCCCCACCACAGAGAGGCCGGTTGGTTCCTGCTCACCTCTGTGCCGTCCCTTCCCGACCTGACCCCAGTGCAGGGGATAAGCTTCAGACAAGTCTTTCCATGTCCCTCTGCATGACAATAGACTTCCTCCCCTCTCCCATTCCACAGGCCCACCCACCCGGGACATCCACCTTTGTCATTAGCTCAGGAGAGGATGCAAGATGAGAATCTCTGCTATTGTGTGGGGAGACTCAGTTTCCCGGGTTTCCCCCATGGACACATGTTCTTCAGCTGGGTCTGATTTTCTCCAGACAAGCTGTCTTGGGAAGGATTTGGCCAGCCCTAAGAAGCTGAAGGGAAAGGGCGGAGGGGGGTTCTCTCTCTGCCCCCGACAGCCCCGAGCTGGGTCGGTCCCTCAGACCTGGCCAGGGGCAGCCCATCCCCCGGCGCCCTTCCCCGGGGCATCCAAGGGCAGGCTCGGCGCCAGCCCCACCCCGCTCGCCACTGCCCGACCATCGTCCTCCCTCGGGGGGCCTGGGCAGGACAGGGACCCGGGTGTGGGAGGCCTCCAGATCTGAGGCCTGGCACACCGTTTACCAGGCTGCTTCCTCCTCTGACGGGGGCCCAGCACACGCCCCAGGAGACATGGCAGCCCCCCCAGGGCTCTATCCTCTGGAACTCGTCCCCTTGGAAGGGGCCTGGCCCAGGTGCCAGGTTCGGCTGGTCGGCCAGCCTCCTTTGGAGAAAGCAAGCAAGCCGAGCCAGGCTTGCAGTGGCCCTGGCGTGACACCTGCCACCTCAGGCAGAGGGCCTCCCGCGTGCCCTCCATGGCGGGTTTCTCCCCGGAGCCGTGGCCTGGGCACTAGAAAGGCCGGGCCTCCCCGACTCCCGGGAGGAGGGGCTAGCCCAGTTGCGCCCTGGCCCCCAAACCCTCTGGTGCCATCTGCCTGTCTGGGCACTTCTGACTCCACAGAGCCTTTCCTACATCTGGGCTGCCTGCCGTGGCAAAGTGCAGGCGTGGGGTGAGGCCATGGCTTTGTCTTTCCAGGAAAAAATGAGCCCCTGGCGGAAGCAGCAGGCCCAGGCAGAGCCTTGAGCTTGAAGCCCAGTAGGTCTGTGGCCCTCAGGGCCAGAGCAATGCTTTCAAGGCAGGGAAGCGGCCTGCAAGCTGAGTGGGAGTGGGGGAGGGGAGGGAGACAGCTGAAGCCGAGTCCAGAAGGGCGGCGATGGAAGAGCTGCAGCTGGGTCAGAGCCTGGAGGGAGGGCGGGGCCTTCACTGAGGACCCCCCGCCCCCCGAGGCCAGCCCTAGGCCCCGGCGGTCGCGCATGCGCCCTTGGCCTGTGCGGTGTGTGGGGGCTTGAACCCAAGCCCGCAGGGCTCCCGGAGCGGCCAGAGAAAGAAGGGCCCATGGAGAGGTACGCGAGGTGGGCAGGGGGCGCCACCTTACTCTCCTCAGCTCCCTGAGGGAGAGAGAGAGAGACAGAGACAGAGAGAGAGATCCCTGACCTCTGAGTCTCTGCTTCCACCGCTGGCTGGTGCCAACTCACGCGCCATCCCACTTCCAGCCATCACCCCCACGCCTGCCCCAGAACCAGCCCCACCACAGAGAGGCCGGTTGGTTCCTGCTCACCTCTGTGCCGTCCCTTCCCGACCTGACCCCAGTGCAGGGGATAAGCTTCAGACAAGTCTTTCCATGTCCCTCTGCATGACAATAGACTTCCTCCCCTCTCCCATTCCACAGGCCCACCCGGGACATCCACCTTTGTCATTAGCTCAGGAGAGGATGCAAGGTGAGAATCTCCGCTATTGTGTGGGGAGACTCAGTTTCCCGGGTTTCCCCCATGGACACATGTTCTTCAGCTGGGTCTGATTTTCTCCAGACAAGCTGTCTAGGGAAGGCTTTGGCCAGCCCTAAGAACCTGAAGGGAAAGGGCGGAGGGGGGTTCTCTCTCTGCCCCCGACAGCCCCGAGCTGGGTCGGTACCTCAGACCTGGCCAGGGGCATCCCATCCCCCGGCGCCCTTCCCCGGGGAATCCAAGGGCAGGCTCGGCGCCAGCCCCACCCCGCTCGCCACTGCCCGACCATCGTCCTCCCTCGGGGGGCCTGGGCAGGACAGGGACCCGGCTGTGGGAGGCCTCCAGATCTCAGGCCTGGCACACCGTTTACCAGGCTGCTTCCTCCTCTGACGGGGGCCCAGCACACGCCCCAGGAGACTTGGCAGCCGCCCCCAGGGCTCTAGCCTCTGGAACTCGTCCCCTTGGAAGGGGCCTGGCCCAGGTGCCAGGTTCGGCTGGCCGGCCAGCCTCCTTTGGAGAAAGCAGGCAAGCCGAGCCAGGCTTGCAGTGGCCCTGGCGTGACACCTGCCACCTCAGGCAGAGGGCCTCCCGCGTGCCCTCCATGGCGGGTTTCTCCCCGGAGCCGTGGCCTGGGCACTAGGAAGGCCGGGCCTCCCCGACTCCCGGGAGGAGGGGCTAGCCCAGTTGCGCCCTGACCCCCAAACCCTCTGGTGCCATCTGCCTGTCTCGGCACTTCTGACTCCACAGAGCCTTTCCTACATCTGGGCTGCCTGCCGTGGCAAAGTGCAGGTGTGGGTTGAGGCCATGGTTTTGTCTTTCCAGGAAAAAATGAGCCCCTGGCCGAAGCAGCAGGCCCAGGCAGAGCCTTGAGCTTGAAGCCCAGTAGGTCTGTGGCCCTCAGGGCCAGAGCAATGCTTTCAAGGCAGGGAAGCGGCCTGCAAGCTGAGTGGGAGTGGGGGAGGGGAGGGAGACAGCTGAAGCCGAGTCCAGAAGGGCGGCGATGGAAGAGCTGCAGCTGGGTCAGAGCCTGGAGTGAGGGCGGGGCCTTCACTGAGGACCCCCCCGCCCCCCGAGGCCAGCCCTAGGATCCGGCGGTCGCGCATGCGCCCTTGGCCTGTGCGGTGTGTGGGGGCTTGAACCCAAGCCCGCAGGGCTCCCGGAGCGGCCAGAGAAAGAAGGGCCCATGGAGAGGTAGGCAAGGTGGGCAGGGGGCGCCACCTACTCTCCTCAGCTCCCTGAGGGAGAGAGAGAGAGACAGAGACAGAGAGAGAGATCCCTGACCTCTGAGTCTCTGCCTCCACCGCTGGCTGGTGCCAACTCACGCGCCATCCCACTTCCAGCCATCACCCCCACGCCTGCCCCGGGGCCAGCCCCACCACAGAGAGGCCGGTTGGTTCCTGCTCACCTCTGTGCCGTCCCTTCCCGACCTGACCCCAGTGCAGGGGATAAGCTTCAGACAAGTCTTTCCATGTCCCTCTGCATGACAATAGACTTCCTCCCCTCTCCCATTCCACAGGCCCACCCGGGACATCCACCTTTGTCATTAGCTCAGGAGAGGATGCAAGATGAGAATCTCTGCTATTGTGTGGGGAGACTCAGTTTCCCGGGTTTCCCCCATGGACACATGTTCTTCAGCTGGGTCTGATTTTCTCCAGACAAGCTGTCTTGGGAAGGATTTGGCCAGCCCTAAGAACCTGAAGGGAAAGGGCGGAGGGGGGTTCTCTCTCTGCCCCCGACAGCCCCGAGCTGGGTCGGTCCCTCAGACCTGGCCAGGGGCAGCCCATCCCCCGGCGCCCTTCCCCGGGGCATCCAAGGGCAGGCTCGGCGCCAGCCCCACCCCGCTCGCCACTGCCCGACCATCGTCCTCCCTCGGGGGGCCTGGGCAGGACAGGGACCCGGGTGTGGGAGGCCTCCAGATCTGAGGCCTGGCACACCGTTTACCAGGCTGCTTCCTCCTCTGACGGGGGCCCAGCACACGCCCCAGGAGACTTGGCAGCCGCCCCCAGGGCTCTATCCTCTGAAACTCGTCCCCTTGGAAGGGGCCTGGCCCAGGTGCCAGGTTCGGCTGGTCGGCCAGCCTCCTTTGGAGAAAGCAGGCAAGCCGAGCCAGGCTTGCAGTGGCCCTGGCGTGACACCTGCCACCTCAGGCAGAGGGCCTCCCGCGTGCCCTCCATGGCGGGTTTCTCCCCGGAGCCGTGGCCTGGGCACTAGGAAGGCCGGGCCTCCCCGACTCCCGGGAGGAGGGGCTAGCCCAGTTGCGCCCTGGCCCCCAAACCCTCTGGTGCCATCTGCCTGTCTCGGCACTTCTGACTCCACAGAGCCTTTCCTACATCTGGGCTGCCTGCCGTGGCAAAGTGCAGGCGTGGGGTGAGGCCATGCCTTCTCTTTCCAGGAAAAAGTGAGCCCCTGGCGGAAGCAGCAGGCCCAGGCAGAGCCTTGAGCTTGAAGCCCAGTAGGTCTGTGGCCCTCAGGGCCAGAGCAATGCTTTCAAGGCAGGGAAGCGGCCTGCAAGCTGAGTGGGAGTGGGGGAGGGGAGGGAGACAGCTGAAGCCGAGTCCAGAAGGGCGGCGATGGAAGAGCTGCAGCTGGGTCAGAGCCTGGAGGGAGGGCGGGGCCTTCACTGAGGACCCCCCGCCCCCCGAGGCCAGCCCTAGGCCCCGGCGGTCGCGCATGCGCCCTTGGCCTGTGCGGTGTGTGGGGGCTTGAACCCAAGCCCGCAGGGCTCCCGGATCGGCCAGAGAAAGAAGGGCCCATGGAGAGGTACGCGAGGTGGGCAGGGGGCGCCACCTTACTCTCCTCAGCTCCCTGAGGGAGAGAGAGAGAGACAGAGACAGAGAGAGAGATCCCTGACCTCTGAGTCTCTGCTTCCACCGCTGGCTGGTGCCAACTCACGCGCCATCCCACTTCCAGCCATCACCCCCATGCCTGCCCCAGAACCAGCCCCACCACAGAGAGGCCGGTTGGTTCCTGCTCACCTCTGTGCCGTCCCTTCCCGACCTGACCCCAGTGCAGGGGATAAGCTTCAGACAAGTCTTTCCATGTCCCTCTGCATGACAATAGACTTCCTCCCCTCTCCCATTCCACAGGCCCACCCGGGACATCCACCTTTGTCATTAGCTCAGGAGAGGATGCAAGGTGAGAATCTCCGCTATTGTGTGGGGAGACTCAGTTTCCCGGGTTTCCCCCATGGACACATGTTCTTCAGCTGGGTCTGATTTTCTCCAGACAAGCTGTCTAGGGAAGGCTTTGGCCAGCCCTAAGAACCTGAAGGGAAAGGGCGGAGGGGGGTTCTCTCTCTGCCCCCGACAGCCCCGAGCTGGGTCGGTACCTCAGACCTGGCCAGGGGCATCCCATCCCCCGGCGCCCTTCCCCGGGGAATCCAAGGGCAGGCTCGGCGCCAGCCCCACCCCGCTCGCCACTGCCCGACCATCGTCCTCCCTCGGGGGGCCTGGGCAGGACAGGGACCCGGCTGTGGGAGGCCTCCAGATCTCAGGCCTGGCACACCGTTTACCAGGCTGCTTCCTCCTCTGACGGGGGCCCAGCACACGCCCCAGGAGACTTGGCAGCCGCCCCCAGGGCTCTAGCCTCTGGAACTCGTCCCCTTGGAAGGGGCCTGGCCCAGGTGCCAGGTTCGGCTGGCCGGCCAGCCTCCTTTGGAGAAAGCAGGCAAGCCGAGCCAGGCTTGCAGTGGCCCTGGCGTGACACCTGCCACCTCAGGCAGAGGGCCTCCCGCGTGCCCTCCATGGCGGGTTTCTCCCCGGAGCCGTGGCCTGGGCACTAGGAAGGCCGGGCCTCCCCGACTCCCGGGAGGAGGGGCTAGCCCAGTTGCGCCCTGACCCCCAAACCCTCTGGTGCCATCTGCCTGTCTCGGCACTTCTGACTCCACAGAGCCTTTCCTACATCTGGGCTGCCTGCCGTGGCAAAGTGCAGGTGTGGGTTGAGGCCATGGTTTTGTCTTTCCAGGAAAAAATGAGCCCCTGGCCGAAGCAGCAGGCCCAGGCAGAGCCTTGAGCTTGAAGCCCAGTAGGTCTGTGGCCCTCAGGGCCAGAGCAATGCTTTCAAGGCAGGGAAGCGGCCTGCAAGCTGAGTGGGAGTGGGGGAGGGGAGGGAGACAGCTGAAGCCGAGTCCAGAAGGGCGGCGATGGAAGAGCTGCAGCTGGGTCAGAGCCTGGAGTGAGGGCGGGGCCTTCACTGAGGACCCCCCCGCCCCCCGAGGCCAGCCCTAGGATCCGGCGGTCGCGCATGCGCCCTTGGCCTGTGCGGTGTGTGGGGGCTTGAACCCAAGCCCGCAGGGCTCCCGGAGCGGCCAGAGAAAGAAGGGCCCATGGAGAGGTAGGCAAGGTGGGCAGGGGGCGCCACCTACTCTCCTCAGCTCCCTGAGGGAGAGAGAGAGAGACAGAGACAGAGAGAGAGATCCCTGACCTCTGAGTCTCTGCCTCCACCGCTGGCTGGTGCCAACTCACGCGCCATCCCACTTCCAGCCATCACCCCCACGCCTGCCCCGGGGCCAGCCCCACCACAGAGAGGCCGGTTGGTTCCTGCTCACCTCTGTGCCGTCCCTTCCCGACCTGACCCCAGTGCAGGGGATAAGCTTCAGACAAGTCTTTCCATGTCCCTCTGCATGACAATAGACTTCCTCCCCTCTCCCATTCCACAGGCCCACCCGGGACATCCACCTTTGTCATTAGCTCAGGAGAGGATGCAAGATGAGAATCTCTGCTATTGTGTGGGGAGACTCAGTTTCCCGGGTTTCCCCCATGGACACATGTTCTTCAGCTGGGTCTGATTTTCTCCAGACAAGCTGTCTTGGGAAGGATTTGGCCAGCCCTAAGAACCTGAAGGGAAAGGGCGGAGGGGGGTTCTCTCTCTGCCCCCGACAGCCCCGAGCTGGGTCGGTCCCTCAGACCTGGCCAGGGGCAGCCCATCCCCCGGCGCCCTTCCCCGGGGCATCCAAGGGCAGGCTCGGCGCCAGCCCCACCCCGCTCGCCACTGCCCGACCATCGTCCTCCCTCGGGGGGCCTGGGCAGGACAGGGACCCGGGTGTGGGAGGCCTCCAGATCTGAGGCCTGGCACACCGTTTACCAGGCTGCTTCCTCCTCTGACGGGGGCCCAGCACACGCCCCAGGAGACTTGGCAGCCGCCCCCAGGGCTCTATCCTCTGAAACTCGTCCCCTTGGAAGGGGCCTGGCCCAGGTGCCAGGTTCGGCTGGTCGGCCAGCCTCCTTTGGAGAAAGCAGGCAAGCCGAGCCAGGCTTGCAGTGGCCCTGGCGTGACACCTGCCACCTCAGGCAGAGGGCCTCCCGCGTGCCCTCCATGGCGGGTTTCTCCCCGGAGCCGTGGCCTGGGCACTAGGAAGGCCGGGCCTCCCCGACTCCCGGGAGGAGGGGCTAGCCCAGTTGCGCCCTGGCCCCCAAACCCTCTGGTGCCATCTGCCTGTCTCGGCACTTCTGACTCCACAGAGCCTTTCCTACATCTGGGCTGCCTGCCGTGGCAAAGTGCAGGCGTGGGGTGAGGCCATGCCTTCTCTTTCCAGGAAAAAGTGAGCCCCTGGCGGAAGCAGCAGGCCCAGGCAGAGCCTTGAGCTTGAAGCCCAGTAGGTCTGTGGCCCTCAGGGCCAGAGCAATGCTTTCAAGGCAGGGAAGCGGCCTGCAAGCTGAGTGGGAGTGGGGGAGGGGAGGGAGACAGCTGAAGCCGAGTCCAGAAGGGCGGCGATGGAAGAGCTGCAGCTGGGTCAGAGCCTGGAGGGAGGGCGGGGCCTTCACTGAGGACCCCCCGCCCCCCGAGGCCAGCCCTAGGCCCCGGCGGTCGCGCATGCGCCCTTGGCCTGTGCGGTGTGTGGGGGCTTGAACCCAAGCCCGCAGGGCTCCCGGATCGGCCAGAGAAAGAAGGGCCCATGGAGAGGTACGCGAGGTGGGCAGGGGGCGCCACCTTACTCTCCTCAGCTCCCTGAGGGAGAGAGAGAGAGACAGAGACAGAGAGAGAGATCCCTGACCTCTGAGTCTCTGCTTCCACCGCTGGCTGGTGCCAACTCACGCGCCATCCCACTTCCAGCCATCACCCCCTTGCCTGCCCCAGAACCAGCCCCACCACAGAGAGGCCGGTTGGTTCCTGCTCACCTCTGTGCCGTCCCTTCCCGACCTGACCCCAGTGCAGGGGATAAGCTTCAGACAAGTCTTTCCATGTCCCTCTGCATGACAATAGACTTCCTCCCCTCTCCCATTCCACAGGCCCACCCGGGACATCCACCTTTGTCATTAGCTCAGGAGAGGATGCAAGGTGAGAATCTCCGCTATTGTGTGGGGAGACTCAGTTTCCCGGGTTTCCCCCATGGACACATGTTCTTCAGCTGGGTCTGATTTTCTCCAGACAAGCTGTCTAGGGAAGGCTTTGGCCAGCCCTAAGAACCTGAAGGGAAAGGGCGGAGGGGGGTTCTCTCTCTGCCCCCGACAGCCCCGAGCTGGGTCGGTCCCTCAGACCTGGCCAGGGGCATCCCATCCCCCGGCGCCCTTCCCCGGGGCATCCAAGGGCAGGCTCGGCGCCAGCCCCACCCCGCTCGCCACTGCCCGACCATCGTCCTCCCTCGGGGGGCCTGGGCAGGACAGGGACCCGGCTGTGGGAGGCCTCCAGATCTCAGGCCTGGCACACCGTTTACCAGGCTGCTTCCTCCTCTGACGGGGGCCCAGCACACGCCCCAGGAGACTTGGCAGCCGCCCCCAGGGCTCTAGCCTCTGGAACTCGTCCCCTTGGAAGGGGCCTGGCCCAGGTGCCAGGTTCGGCTGGCCGGCCAGCCTCCTTTGGAGAAAGCAGGCAAGCCGAGCCAGGCTTGCAGTGGCCCTGGCGTGACACCTGCCACCTCAGGCAGAGGGCCTCCCGCGTGCCCTCCATGGCGGGTTTCTCCCCGGAGCCGTGGCCTGGGCACTAGGAAGGCCGGGCCTCCCTGACTCCCGGGAGGAGGGGCTAGCCCAGTTGCGCCCTGACCCCCAAACCCTCTGGTGCCATCTGCCTGTCTCGGCACTTCTGACTCCACAGAGCCTTTCCTACATCTGGGCTGCCTGCCGTGGCAAAGTGCAGGTGTGGGTTGAGGCCATGGTTTTGTCTTTCCAGGAAAAAATGAGCCCCTGGCCGAAGCAGCAGGCCCAGGCAGAGCCTTGTGCTTGAAGCCCAGTAGGTCTGTGGCCCTCAGGGCCAGAGCCATGCTTTCAAGGCAGGGAAGCGGCCTGCAAGCTGAGTGGGAGTGGGGGAGGGGAGGGAGACAGCTGAAGCCTAGTCCAGAAGGGCGGCGATGGAAGAGCTGCAGCTGGGTCAGAGCCTGGAGGGAGGGCGGGGCCTTCACTGAGGACCCCCCCCCCCCCGAGGCCAGCCCTAGGCCCCGGCGGTCACGCATGCGCCCTTGGCCTGTGCGGTGTGTGGGGGTTGAACCCAAGCCCGCAGGGCTCCCGGAGTGGCCAGAGAAATAAGGGCCCATGGAGAGGTAGGCGAGGTGGGCAGGGGGCGCCACCTTACTCTCCTCAGCTCCCTGAGGGAGAGAGAGAGAGACAGAGACAGAGAGAGAGATCCCTGACCTCTGAGTCTCTGCCTCCACCGCTGGCTGGTGCCAACTCACGCGCCATCCCACTTCCAGCCATCACCCCCACGCCTGCCCTGGGGCCAGCCCCACCACAGAGAGGCCGGTTGCTTCCTGCTCACCTCTGTGCCGTCCCTTCCCGACCTGACCCCAGTGCAGGGGATAAGCTTCAGACAAGTCTTTCCATGTCCCTCTGCATGACAATAGACTTCCTCCCCTCTCCCATTCCACAGGCCCACCCGGGACATCCACCTTTGTCATTAGCTCAGGAGAGGATGCAAGATGAGAATCTCTGCTATTGTGTGGGGAGACTCAGTTTCCCGGGTTTCCCCCATGGACACATGTTCTTCAGCTGGGTCTGATTTTCTCCAGACAAGCTGTCTTGGGAAGGATTTGGCCAGCCCTAAGAACCTGAAGGGAAAGGGCGGAGGGGGGTTCTCTCTCTGCCCCCGACAGCCCCGAGCTGGGTCGGTCCCTCAGACCTGGCCAGGGGCAGCCCATCCCCCGGCGCCCTTCCCCGGGGCATCCAAGGGCAGGCTCGGCGCCAGCCCCACCCCGCTCGCCACTGCCCGACCATCGTCCTCCCTCGTGGGGCCTGGGCAGGACAGTGACCCGGCTGTGGGTGGTCTCCAGATCTCAGGCCTGGCACACCGTTTACCAGGCTGCTTCCTCCTCTGACGGGGGCCCAGCACACGCCCCAGGAGACTTGGCAGCCGCCCCCAGGGCTCTATCCTCTGAAACTCGTCCCCTTGGAAGGGGCCTGGCCCAGGTGCCAGGTTCGGCTGGTCGGCCAGCCTCCTTTGGAGAAAGCAGGCAAGCCGAGCCAGGCTTGCAGTGGCCCTGGCGTGACACCTGCCACCTCAGGCAGAGGGCCTCCCGCGTGCCCTCCATGGCGGGTTTCTCCCCGGAGCCGTGGCCTGGGCACTAGGAAGGCCGGGCCTCCCCGACTCCCGGGAGGAGGGGCTAGCCCACTTGCGCCCTGGCCCCCAAACCCTCTGGTGCCATCTGCCTGTCTCGGCACTTCTGACTCCACAGAGCCTTTCCTACATCTGGGCTGCCTGCCGTGGCAAAGTGCAGGCGTGGGGTGAGGCCATGCCTTCTCTTTCCAGGAAAAAGTGAGCCCCTGGCGGAAGCAGCAGGCCCAGGCAGAGCCTTGAGCTTGAAGCCCAGTAGGTCTGTGGCCCTCAGGGCCAGAGCAATGCTTTCAAGGCAGGGAAGCGGCCTGCAAGCTGAGTGGGAGTGGGGGAGGGGAGGGAGACAGCTGAAGCCGAGTCCAGAAGGGCGGCGATGGAAGAGCTGCAGCTGGGTCAGAGCCTGGAGGGAGGGCGGGGCCTTCACTGAGGACCCCCCCGCCCCCCGAGGCCAGCCCTAGGATCCGGCGGTCGCGCATGCGCCCTTGGCCTGTGCGGTGTGTGGGGGCTTGAACCCAAGCCCGCAGGGCTCCCGGAGCGGCCAGAGAAAGAAGGGCCCATGGAGAGGTAGGCGAGGTGGGCAGGGGGCGCCACCTTACTCTCCTCAGCTCCCTGAGGGAGAGAGAGAGAGACAGAGACAGAGAGAGAGATCCCTGACCTCTGAGTCTCTGCCTCCACCGCTGGCTGGTGCCAACTCACGCGCCATCCCACTTCAGCCATCACCCCCACGCCTGCCCCGGGGCCAGCCCCACCACAGAGAGGCCGGTTGGTTCCTGCTCACCTCTGTGCCGTCCCTTCCCGACCTGACCCCAGTGCAGGGGATAAGCTTCAGACAAGTCTTTCCATGTCCCTCTGCATGACAATAGACTTCCTCCCCTCTCCCATTCCACAGGCCCACCCGTGACATCCACCTTTGTCATTAGCTCAGGAGAGGATGCAAGATGAGAATCTCTGCTATTGTGTGGGGAGACTCAGTTTCCCGGGTTTCCCCCATGGACACATGTTCTTCAGCTGGGTCTGATTTTCTCCAGACAAGCTGTCTTGGGAAGGATTTGGCCAGCCCTAAGAACATGAAGGGAAAGGGCGGAGGGGGGTTCTCTCTCTGCCCCCGACAGCCCCGAGCTGGGTCGGTCCCTCAGACCTGGCCAGGGGCAGCCCATCCCCCGGCGCCCTTCCCCGGGGCATCCAAGGGCAGGCTCGGCGCCAGCCCCACCCCGCTCGCCACTGCCCGACCATCGTCCTCCCTCGTGGGGCCTGGGCAGGACAGTGACCCGGCTGTGGGTGGTCTCCAGATCTCAGGCCTGGCACACCCGTTTACCAGGCTGCTTCCTCCTCTGACGGGGGCCCAGCACACGCCCCAGGAGACTTGGCAGCCGCCCCCAGGGCTCTATCCTCTGAAACTCGTCCCCTTGGAAGGGGCCTGGCCCAGGTGCCAGGTTCGGCTGGTCGGCCAGCCTCCTTTGGAGAAAGCAGGCAAGCCGAGCCAGGCTTGCAGTGGCCCTGGCGTGACACCTGCCACCTCAGGCAGAGGGCCTCCCGCGTGCCCTCCATGGCGGGTTTCTCCCCGGAGCCGTGGCCTGGGCACTAGGAAGGCCGGGCCTCCCCGACTCCCGGGAGGAGGGGCTAGCCCAGTTGCGCCCTGGCCCCCAAACCCTCTGGTGCCATCTGCCTGTCTCGGCACTTCTGACTCCACAGAGCCTTTCCTACATCTGGGCTGCCTGCCGTGGCAAAGTGCAGGCGTGGGGTGAGGCCATGCCTTCTCTTTCCAGGAAAAAGTGAGCCCCTGGCGGAAGCAGCAGGCCCAGGCAGAGCCTTGAGCTTGAAGCCCAGTAGGTCTGTGGCCCTCAGGGCCAGAGCAATGCTTTCAAGGCAGGGAAGCGGCCTGCAAGCTGAGTGGGAGTGGGGGAGGGGAGGGAGACAGCTGAAGCCGAGTCCAGAAGGGCGGCGATGGAAGAGCTGCAGCTGGGTCAGAGCCTGGAGGGAGGGCGGGGCCTTCACTGAGGACCCCCCCGCCCCCCGAGGCCAGCCCTAGGATCCGGCGGTCGCGCATGCGCCCTTGGCCTGTGCGGTGTGTGGGGGCTTGAACCCAAGCCCGCAGGGCTCCCGGAGCGGCCAGAGAAAGAAGGGCCCATGGAGAGGTAGGCAAGGTGGGCAGGGGGCGCCACCTTACTCTCCTCAGCTCCCTGAGGGAGAGAGAGAGAGACAGAGAGAGAGATCCCTGACCTCTGAGTCTCTGCCTCCACCGCTGGCTGGTGCCAACTCACGCGCCATCCCACTTCCAGCCATCACCCCCACGCCTGCCCCGGGGCCAGCCCCACCACAGAGAGGCCGGTTGCTTCCTGCTCACCTCTGTGCCGTCCCTTCCCGACCTGACCCCAGTGCAGGGGATAAGCTTCAGACAAGTCTTTCCATGTCCCTCTGCATGACAATAGACTTCCTCCCCTCTCCCATTCCACAGGCCCACCCGGGACATCCACCTTTGTCATTAGCTCAGGAGAGGATGCAAGATGAGAATCTCTGCTATTGTGTGGGGAGACTCAGTTTCCCGGGTTTCCCCCATGGACACATGTTCTTCAGCTGGGTCTGATTTTCTCCAGACAAGCTGTCTTGGGAAGGATTTGGCCAGCCCTAAGAACCTGAAGGGAAAGGGCGGAGGGGGGTTCTCTCTCTGCCCCCGACAGCCCCGAGCTGGGTCGGTCCCTCAGACCTGGCCAGGGGCAGCCCATCCCCCGGCGCCCTTCCCCGGGGCATCCAAGGGCAGGCTCGGCGCCAGCCCCACCCCGCTCGCCACTGCCCGACCATCGTCCTCCCTCGTGGGGCCTGGGCAGGACAGTGACCCGGCTGTGGGTGGTCTCCAGATCTCAGGCCTGGCACACCGTTTACCAGGCTGCTTCCTCCTCTGACGGGGGCCCAGCACACGCCCCAGGAGACTTGGCAGCCGCCCCCAGGGCTCTATCCTCTGAAACTCGTCCCCTTGGAAGGGGCCTGGCCCAGGTGCCAGGTTCGGCTGGTCGGCCAGCCTCCTTTGGAGAAAGCAGGCAAGCCGAGCCAGGCTTGCAGTGGCCCTGGCGTGACACCTGCCACCTCAGGCAGAGGGCCTCCCGCGTGCCCTCCATGGCGGGTTTCTCCCCGGAGCCGTGGCCTGGGCACTAGGAAGGCCGGGCCTCCCCGACTCCCGGGAGGAGGGGCTAGCCCAGTTGCGCCCTGGCCCCCAAACCCTCTGGTGCCATCTGCCTGTCTCGGCACTTCTGACTCCACAGAGCCTTTCCTACATCTGGGCTGCCTGCCGTGGCAAAGTGCAGGCGTGGGGTGAGGCCATGCCTTCTCTTTCCAGGAAAAAGTGAGCCCCTGGCGGAAGCAGCAGGCCCAGGCAGAGCCTTGAGCTTGAAGCCCAGTAGGTCTGTGGCCCTCAGGGCCAGAGCAATGCTTTCAAGGCAGGGAAGCGGCCTGCAAGCTGAGTGGGAGTGGGGGAGGGGAGGGAGACAGCTGAAGCCGAGTCCAGAAGGGCGGCGATGGAAGAGCTGCAGCTGGGTCAGAGCCTGGAGGGAGGGCGGGGCCTTCACTGAGGACCCCCCCGCCCCCCGAGGCCAGCCCTAGGATCCGGCGGTCGCGCATGCGCCCTTGGCCTGTGCGGTGTGTGGGGGCTTGAACCCAAGCCCGCAGGGCTCCCGGAGCGGCCAGAGAAAGAAGGGCCCATGGAGAGGTAGGCGAGGTGGGCAGGGGGCGCCACCTTACTCTCCTCAGCTCCCTGAGGGAGAGAGAGAGAGACAGAGACAGAGAGAGAGATCCCTGACCTCTGAGTCTCTGCCTCCACCGCTGGCTGGTGCCAACTCACGCGCCATCCCACTTCCAGCCATCACCCCCACGCCTGCCCCGGGGCCAGCCCCACCACAGAGAGGCCGGTTGGTTCCTGCTCACCTCTGTGCCGTCCCTTCCCGACCTGACCCCAGTGCAGGGGATAAGCTTCAGACAAGTCTTTCCATGTCCCTCTGCATGACAATAGACTTCCTCCCCTCTCCCATTCCACAGGCCCACCCACCCGGGACATCCACCTTTGTCATTAGCTCAGGAGAGGATGCAAGATGAGAATCTCTGCTATTGTGTGGGGAGACTCAGTTTCCCGGGTTTCCCCCATGGACACATGTTCTTCAGCTGGGTCTGATTTTCTCCAGACAAGCTGTCTTGGGAAGGATTTGGCCAGCCCTAAGAAGCTGAAGGGAAAGGGCGGAGGGGGGTTCTCTCTCTGCCCCCGACAGCCCCGAGCTGGGTCGGTCCCTCAGACCTGGCCAGGGGCAGCCCATCCCCCGGCGCCCTTCCCCGGGGCATCCAAGGGCAGGCTCGGCGCCAGCCCCACCCCGCTCGCCACTGCCCGACCATCGTCCTCCCTCATGGGGCCTGGGCAGGACAGTGACCCGGCTGTGGGTGGTCTCCAGATCTCAGGCCTGGCACACCGTTTACCAGGCTGCTTCCTCCTCTGACGGGGGCCCAGCACACGCCCCAGGAGACTTGGCAGCCGTCCCCAGGGCTCTATCCTCTGAAACTCGTCCCCTTGGAAGGGGCCTGGCCCAGGTGCCAGGTTCGGCTGGTCGGCCAGCCTCCTTTGGAGAAAGCAGGCAAGCCGAGCCAGGCTTGCAGTGGCCCTGGCGTGACACCTGCCACCTCAGGCAGAGGGCCTCCCGCGTGCCCTCCATGGCGGGTTTCTCCCCGGAGCCGTGGCCTGGGCACTAGGAAGGCCGGGCCTCCCCGACTCCCGGGAGGAGGGGCTAGCCCAGTTGCGCCCTGGCCCCCAAACCCTCTGGTGCCATCTGCCTGTCTCGGCACTTCTGACTCCACAGAGCCTTTCCTACATCTGGGCTGCCTGCCGTGGCAAAGTGCAGGCGTGGGGTGAGGCCATGCCTTCTCTTTCCAGGAAAAAGTGAGCCCCTGGCGGAAGCAGCAGGCCCAGGCAGAGCCTTGAGCTTGAAGCCCAGTAGGTCTGTGGCCCTCAGGGCCAGAGCAATGCTTTCAAGGCAGGGAAGCGGCCTGCAAGCTGAGTGGGAGTGGGGGAGGGGAGGGAGACAGCTGAAGCCGAGTCCAGAAGGGCGGCGATGGAAGAGCTGCAGCTGGGTCAGAGCCTGGAGGGAGGGCGGGGCCTTCACTGAGGACCCCCCCGCCCCCCGAGGCCAGCCCTAGGCCCCGGCGGTCGCGCATGCGCCCTTGGCCTGTGCGGTGTGTGGGGGCTTGAACCCAAGCCCGCAGGGCTCCCGGAGCGGCCAGAGAAAGAAGGGCCCATGGAGAGGTACGCGAGGTGGGCAGGGGGCGCCACCTTACTCTCCTCAGCTCCCTGAGGGAGAGAGAGAGAGACAGAGACAGAGAGAGAGATCCCTGACCTCTGAGTCTCTGCTTCCACCGCTGGCTGGTGCCAACTCACGCGCCATCCCACTTCCTGCCATCACCCACGCCTGCCCCAGAACCAGCCCCACCACAGAGAGGCCGGTTGGTTCCTGCTCACCTCTGTGCCGTCCCTTCCCGACCTGACCCCAGTGCAGGGGATAAGCTTCAGACAAGTCTTTCCATGTCCCTCTGCATGACAATAGACTTCCTCCCCTCTCCCATTCCACAGGCCCACCCGGGACATCCACCTTTGTCATTAGCTCAGGAGAGGATGCAAGGTGAGAATCTCCGCTATTGTGTGGGGAGACTCAGTTTCCCGGGTTTCCCCCATGGACACATGTTCTTCAGCTGGGTCTGATTTTCTCCAGACAAGCTGTCTAGGGAAGGCTTTGGCCAGCCCTAAGAACCTGAAGGGAAAGGGCGGAGGGGGGTTCTCTCTCTGCCCCCGACAGCCCCGAGCTGGGTCGGTCCCTCAGACCTGGCCAGGGGCATCCCATCCCCCGGCGCCCTTCCCCGGGGCATCCAAGGGCAGGCTCGGCGCCAGCCCCACCCCGCTCGCCACTGCCCGACCATCGTCCTCCCTCGGGGGGCCTGGGCAGGACAGGGACCCGGCTGTGGGAGGCCTCCAGATCTCAGGCCTGGCACACCGTTTACCAGGCTGCTTCCTCCTCTGACGGGGGCCCAGCACACGCCCCAGGAGACTTGGCAGCCGCCCCCAGGGCTCTAGCCTCTGGAACTCGTCCCCTTGGAAGGGGCCTGGCCCAGGTGCCAGGTTCGGCTGGCCGGCCAGCCTCCTTTGGAGAAAGCAGGCAAGCCGAGCCAGGCTTGCAGTGGCCCTGGCGTGACACCTGCCACCTCAGGCAGAGGGCCTCCCGCGTGCCCTCCATGGCGGGTTTCTCCCCGGAGCCGTGGCCTGGGCACTAGGAAGGCCGGGCCTCCCCGACTCCCGGGAGGAGGGGCTAGCCCAGTTGCGCCCTGACCCCCAAACCCTCTGGTGCCATCTGCCTGTCTCGGCACTTCTGACTCCACAGAGCCTGTCCTACATCTGGGCTGCCTGCCGTGGCAAAGTGCAGGTGTGGGTTGAGGCCATGGTTTTGTCTTTCCAGGAAAAAATGAGCCCCTGGCCGAAGCAGCAGGCCCAGGCAGAGCCTTGTGCTTGAAGCCCAGTAGGTCTGTGGCCCTCAGGGCCAGAGCCATGCTTTCAAGGCAGGGAAGCGGCCTGCAAGCTGAGTGGGAGTGGGGGAGGGGAGGGAGACAGCTGAAGCCGAGTCCAGAAGGGCGGCGATGGAAGAGCTGCAGCTGGGTCAGAGCCTGGAGGGAGGGCGGGGCCTTCACTGAGGACCCCCCCCCCCCCCCCGAGGCCAGCCCTAGGCCCCGGCGGTCACGCATGCGCCCTTGGCCTGTGCGGTGTGTGGGGGTTGAACCCAAGCCCGCAGGGCTCCCGGAGCGGCCAGAGAAATAAGGGCCCATGGAGAGGTAGGCGAGGTGGGCAGGGGGCGCCACCTTACTCTCCTCAGCTCCCTGAGGGAGAGAGAGAGAGACAGAGACAGAGAGAGAGATCCCTGACCTCTGAGTCTCTGCCTCCACCGCTGGCTGGTGCCAACTCACGCGCCATCCCACTTCCAGCCATCACCCCCACGCCTGCCCTGGGGCCAGCCCCACCACAGAGAGGCCGGTTGCTTCCTGCTCACCTCTGTGCCGTCCCTTCCCGACCTGACCCCAGTGCAGGGGATAAGCTTCAGACAAGTCTTTCCATGTCCCTCTGCATGACAATAGACTTCCTCCCCTCTCCCATTCCACAGGCCCACCCGGGACATCCACCTTTGTCATTAGCTCAGGAGAGGATGCAAGATGAGAATCTCTGCTATTGTGTGGGGAGACTCAGTTTCCCGGGTTTCCCCCATGGACACATGTTCTTCAGCTGGGTCTGATTTTCTCCAGACAAGCTGTCTTGGGAAGGATTTGGCCAGCCCTAAGAACCTGAAGGGAAAGGGCGGAGGGGGGTTCTCTCTCTGCCCCCGACAGCCCCGAGCTGGGTCGGTCCCTCAGACCTGGCCAGGGGCAGCCCATCCCCCGGCGCCCTTCCCCGGGGCATCCAAGGGCAGGCTCGGCGCCAGCCCCACCCCGCTCGCCACTGCCCGACCATCGTCCTCCCTCGTGGGGCCTGGGCAGGACAGTGACCCGGCTGTGGGTGGTCTCCAGATCTCAGGCCTGGCACACCGTTTACCAGGCTGCTTCCTCCTCTGACGGGGGCCCAGCACACGCCCCAGGAGACTTGGCAGCCGCCCCCAGGGCTCTATCCTCTGAAACTCGTCCCCTTGGAAGGGGCCTGGCCCAGGTGCCAGGTTCGGCTGGTCGGCCAGCCTCCTTTGGAGAAAGCAGGCAAGCCGAGCCAGGCTTGCAGTGGCCCTGGCGTGACACCTGCCACCTCAGGCAGAGGGCCTCCCGCGTGCCCTCCATGGCGGGTTTCTCCCCGGAGCCGTGGCCTGGGCACTAGGAAGGCCGGGCCTCCCCGACTCCCGGGAGGAGGGGCTAGCCCAGTTGCGCCCTGGCCCCCAAACCCTCTGGTGCCATCTGCCTGTCTCGGCACTTCTGACTCCACAGAGCCTTTCCTACATCTGGGCTGCCTGCCGTGGCAAAGTGCAGGCGTGGGGTGAGGCCATGCCTTCTCTTTCCAGGAAAAAGTGAGCCCCTGGCGGAAGCAGCAGGCCCAGGCAGAGCCTTGAGCTTGAAGCCCAGTAGGTCTGTGGCCCTCAGGGCCAGAGCAATGCTTTCAAGGCAGGGAAGCGGCCTGCAAGCTGAGTGGGAGTGGGGGAGGGGAGGGAGACAGCTGAAGCCGAGTCCAGAAGGGCGGCGATGGAAGAGCTGCAGCTGGGTCAGAGCCTGGAGGGAGGGCGGGGCCTTCACTGAGGACCCCCCCGCCCCCCGAGGCCAGCCCTAGGCCCCGGCGGTCGCGCATGCGCCCTTGGCCTGTGCGGTGTGTGGGGGCTTGAACCCAAGCCCGCAGGGCTCCCGGAGCGGCCAGAGAAAGAAGGGCCCATGGAGAGGTACGCGAGGTGGGCAGGGGGCGCCACCTTACTCTCCTCAGCTCCCTGAGGGAGAGAGAGAGAGACAGAGACAGAGAGAGAGATCCCTGACCTCTGAGTCTCTGCTTCCACCGCTGGCTGGTGCCAACTCACGCGCCATCCCACTTCCAGCCATCACCCACGCCTGCCCCAGAACCAGCCCCACCACAGAGAGGCCGGTTGGTTCCTGCTCACCTCTGTGCCGTCCCTTCCCGACCTGACCCCAGTGCAGGGGATAAGCTTCAGACAAGTCTTTCCATGTCCCTCTGCATGACAATAGACTTCCTCCCCTCTCCCATTCCACAGGCCCACCCGGGACATCCACCTTTGTCATTAGCTCAGGAGAGGATGCAAGGTGAGAATCTCCGCTATTGTGTGGGGAGACTCAGTTTCCCGGGTTTCCCCCATGGACACATGTTCTTCAGCTGGGTCTGATTTTCTCCAGACAAGCTGTCTAGGGAAGGCTTTGGCCAGCCCTAAGAACCTGAAGGGAAAGGGCGGAGGGGGGTTCTCTCTCTGCCCCCGACAGCCCCGAGCTGGGTCGGTCCCTCAGACCTGGCCAGGGGCATCCCATCCCCCGGCGCCCTTCCCCGGGGCATCCAAGGGCAGGCTCGGCGCCAGCCCCACCCCGCTCGCCACTGCCCGACCATCGTCCTCCCTCGGGGGGCCTGGGCAGGACAGGGACCCGGCTGTGGGAGGCCTCCAGATCTCAGGCCTGGCACACCGTTTACCAGGCTGCTTCCTCCTCTGACGGGGGCCCAGCACACGCCCCAGGAGACTTGGCAGCCGCCCCCAGGGCTCTAGCCTCTGGAACTCGTCCCCTTGGAAGGGGCCTGGCCCAGGTGCCAGGTTCGGCTGGCCGGCCAGCCTCCTTTGGAGAAAGCAGGCAAGCCGAGCCAGGCTTGCAGTGGCCCTGGCGTGACACCTGCCACCTCAGGCAGAGGGCCTCCCGCGTGCCCTCCATGGCGGGTTTCTCCCCGGAGCCGTGGCCTGGGCACTAGGAAGGCCGGGCCTCCCCGACTCCCGGGAGGAGGGGCTAGCCCAGTTGCGCCCTGACCCCCAAACCCTCTGGTGCCATCTGCCTGTCTCGGCACTTCTGACTCCACAGAGCCTGTCCTACATCTGGGCTGCCTGCCGTGGCAAAGTGCAGGTGTGGGTTGAGGCCATGGTTTTGTCTTTCCAGGAAAAAATGAGCCCCTGGCCGAAGCAGCAGGCCCAGGCAGAGCCTTGTGCTTGAAGCCCAGTAGGTCTGTGGCCCTCAGGGCCAGAGCCATGCTTTCAAGGCAGGGAAGCGGCCTGCAAGCTGAGTGGGAGTGGGGGAGGGGAGGGAGACAGCTGAAGCCGAGTCCAGAAGGGCGGCGATGGAAGAGCTGCAGCTGGGTCAGAGCCTGGAGGGAGGGCGGGGCCTTCACTGAGGACCCCCCCCCCCCCCCCGAGGCCAGCCCTAGGCCCCGGCGGTCACGCATGCGCCCTTGGCCTGTGCGGTGTGTGGGGGTTGAACCCAAGCCCGCAGGGCTCCCGGAGCGGCCAGAGAAATAAGGGCCCATGGAGAGGTAGGCGAGGTGGGCAGGGGGCGCCACCTTACTCTCCTCAGCTCCCTGAGGGAGAGAGAGAGAGACAGAGACAGAGAGAGAGATCCCTGACCTCTGAGTCTCTGCCTCCACCGCTGGCTGGTGCCAACTCACGCGCCATCCCACTTCCAGCCATCACCCCCACGCCTGCCCTGGGGCCAGCCCCACCACAGAGAGGCCGGTTGCTTCCTGCTCACCTCTGTGCCGTCCCTTCCCGACCTGACCCCAGTGCAGGGGATAAGCTTCAGACAAGTCTTTCCATGTCCCTCTGCATGACAATAGACTTCCTCCCCTCTCCCATTCCACAGGCCCACCCGGGACATCCACCTTTGTCATTAGCTCAGGAGAGGATGCAAGATGAGAATCTCTGCTATTGTGTGGGGAGACTCAGTTTCCCGGGTTTCCCCCATGGACACATGTTCTTCAGCTGGGTCTGATTTTCTCCAGACAAGCTGTCTTGGGAAGGATTTGGCCAGCCCTAAGAACCTGAAGGGAAAGGGCGGAGGGGGGTTCTCTCTCTGCCCCCGACAGCCCCGAGCTGGGTCGGTCCCTCAGACCTGGCCAGGGGCAGCCCATCCCCCGGCGCCCTTCCCCGGGGCATCCAAGGGCAGGCTCGGCGCCAGCCCCACCCCGCTCGCCACTGCCCGACCATCGTCCTCCCTCGTGGGGCCTGGGCAGGACAGTGACCCGGCTGTGGGTGGTCTCCAGATCTCAGGCCTGGCACACCGTTTACCAGGCTGCTTCCTCCTCTGACGGGGGCCCAGCACACGCCCCAGGAGACTTGGCAGCCGCCCCCAGGGCTCTATCCTCTGAAACTCGTCCCCTTGGAAGGGGCCTGGCCCAGGTGCCAGGTTCGGCTGGTCGGCCAGCCTCCTTTGGAGAAAGCAGGCAAGCCGAGCCAGGCTTGCAGTGGCCCTGGCGTGACACCTGCCACCTCAGGCAGAGGGCCTCCCGCGTGCCCTCCATGGCGGGTTTCTCCCCGGAGCCGTGGCCTGGGCACTAGGAAGGCCGGGCCTCCCCGACTCCCGGGAGGAGGGGCTAGCCCAGTTGCGCCCTGGCCCCCAAACCCTCTGGTGCCATCTGCCTGTCTCGGCACTTCTGACTCCACAGAGCCTTTCCTACATCTGGGCTGCCTGCCGTGGCAAAGTGCAGGCGTGGGGTGAGGCCATGCCTTCTCTTTCCAGGAAAAAGTGAGCCCCTGGCGGAAGCAGCAGGCCCAGGCAGAGCCTTGAGCTTGAAGCCCAGTAGGTCTGTGGCCCTCAGGGCCAGAGCAATGCTTTCAAGGCAGGGAAGCGGCCTGCAAGCTGAGTGGGAGTGGGGGAGGGGAGGGAGACAGCTGAAGCCGAGTCCAGAAGGGCGGCGATGGAAGAGCTGCAGCTGGGTCAGAGCCTGGAGGGAGGGCGGGGCCTTCACTGAGGACCCCCCCGCCCCCCGAGGCCAGCCCTAGGATCCGGCGGTCGCGCATGCGCCCTTGGCCTGTGCGGTGTGTGGGGGCTTGAACCCAAGCCCGCAGGGCTCCCGGAGCGGCCAGAGAAAGAAGGGCCCATGGAGAGGTAGGCGAGGTGGGCAGGGGGCGCCACCTTACTCTCCTCAGCTCCCTGAGGGAGAGAGAGAGAGACAGAGACAGAGAGAGAGATCCCTGACCTCTGAGTCTCTGCCTCCACCGCTGGCTGGTGCCAACTCACGCGCCATCCCACTTCCAGCCATCACCCCCACGCCTGCCCCGGGGCCAGCCCCACCACAGAGAGGCCGGTTGGTTCCTGCTCACCTCTGTGCCGTCCCTTCCCGACCTGACCCCAGTGCAGGGGATAAGCTTCAGACAAGTCTTTCCATGTCCCTCTGCATGACAATAGACTTCCTCCCCTCTCCCATTCCACAGGCCCACCCGGGACATCCACCTTTGTCATTAGCTCAGGAGAGGATGCAAGATGAGAATCTCTGCTATTGTGTGGGGAGACTCAGTTTCCCGGGTTTCCCCCATGGACACATGTTCTTCAGCTGGGTCTGATTTTCTCCAGACAAGCTGTCTTGGGAAGGATTTGGCCAGCCCTAAGAACCTGAAGGGAAAGGGCGGAGGGGGGTTCTCTCTCTGCCCCCGACAGCCCCGAGCTGGGTCGGTCCCTCAGACCTGGCCAGGGGCAGCCCATCCCCCGGCGCCCTTCCCCGGGGCATCCAAGGGCAGGCTCGGCGCCAGCCCCACCCCGCTCGCCACTGCCCGACCATCGTCCTCCCTCGTGGGGCCTGGGCAGGACAGTGACCCGGCTGTGGGTGGTCTCCAGATCTCAGGCCTGGCACACCTTTTACCAGGCTGCTTCCTCCTCTGACGGGGGCCCAGCACACGCCCCAGGAGACTTGGCAGCCGCCCCCAGGGCTCTATCCTCTGAAACTCGTCCCCTTGGAAGGGGCCTGGCCCAGGTGCCAGGTTCGGCTGGTCGGCCAGCCTCCTTTGGAGAAAGCAGGCAAGCCGAGCCAGGCTTGCAGTGGCCCTGGCGTGACACCTGCCACCTCAGGCAGAGGGCCTCCCGCGTGCCCTCCATGGCGGGTTTCTCCCCGGAGCCGTGGCCTGGGCACTAGGAAGGCCGGGCCTCCCCGACTCCCGGGAGGAGGGGCTAGCCCAGTTGCGCCCTGGCCCCCAAACCCTCTGGTGCCATCTGCCTGTCTCGGCACTTCTGACTCCACAGAGCCTTTCCTACATCTGGGCTGCCTGCCGTGGCAAAGTGCAGGCGTGGGGTGAGGCCATGCCTTCTCTTTCCAGGAAAAAGTGAGCCCCTGGCGGAAGCAGCAGGCCCAGGCAGAGCCTTGAGCTTGAAGCCCAGTAGGTCTGTGGCCCTCAGGGCCAGAGCAATGCTTTCAAGGCAGGGAAGCGGCCTGCAAGCTGAGTGGGAGTGGGGGAGGGGAGGGAGACAGCTGAAGCCGAGTCCAGAAGGGCGGCGATGGAAGAGCTGCAGCTGGGTCAGAGCCTGGAGGGAGGGCGGGGCCTTCACTGAGGACCCCCCCGCCCCCCGAGGCCAGCCCTAGGATCCGGCGGTCGCGCATGCGCCCTTGGCCTGTGCGGTGTGTGGGGGCTTGAACCCAAGCCCGCAGGGCTCCCGGAGCGGCCAGAGAAAGAAGGGCCCATGGAGAGGTAGGCGAGGTGGGCAGGGGGCGCCACCTTACTCTCCTCAGCTCCCTGAGGGAGAGAGAGAGAGACAGAGACAGAGAGAGAGATCCCTGACCTCTGAGTCTCTGCCTCCACCGCTGGCTGGTGCCAACTCACGCGCCATCCCACTTCCAGCCATCACCCCCACGCCTGCCCCGGGGCCAGCCACACCACAGAGAGGCCGGTTGGTTCCTGCTCACCTCTGTGCCTTCCCTTCCCGACCTGACCCCAGTGCAGGGGATAAGCTTCAGACAAGTCTTTCCATGTCCCTCTGCATGACAATAGACTTCCTCCCCTCTCCCATTCCACAGGCCCACCCGGGACATCCACCTTTGTCATTAGCTCAGGAGAGGATGCAAGATGAGAATCTCTGCTATTGTGTGGGGAGACTCAGTTTCCCGGGTTTCCCCCATGGACACATGTTCTTCAGCTGGGTCTGATTTTCTCCAGACAAGCTGTCTTGGGAAGGATTTGGCCAGCCCTAAGAAGCTGAAGGGAAAGGGCGGAGGGGGGTTCTCTCTCTGCCCCCGACAGCCCCGAGCTGGGTCGGTCCCTCAGACCTGGCCAGGGGCAGCCCATCCCCCGGCGCCCTTCCCCGGGGCATCCAAGGGCAGGCTCGGCGCCAGCCCCACCCCGCTCGCCACTGCCCGACCATCGTCCTCCCTCATGGGGCCTGGGCAGGACAGTGACACGGCTGTGGGTGGTCTCCAGATCTCAGGCCTGGCACACCGTTTACCAGGCTGCTTCCTCCTCTGACGGGGGCCCAGCACACGCCCCAGGAGACTTGGCAGCCGTCCCCAGGGCTCTATCCTCTGAAACTCGTCCCCTTGGAAGGGGCCTGGCCCAGGTGCCAGGTTCGGCTGGTCGGCCAGCCTCCTTTGGAGAAAGCAGGCAAGCCGAGCCAGGCTTGCAGTGGCCCTGGCGTGACACCTGCCACCTCAGGCAGAGGGCCTCCCGCGTGCCCTCCATGGCGGGTTTCTCCCCGGAGCCGTGGCCTGGGCACTAGGAAGGCCGGGCCTCCCCGACTCCCGGGAGGAGGGGCTAGCCCAGTTGCGCCCTGGCCCCCAAACCCTCTGGTGCCATCTGCCTGTCTCGGCACTTCTGACTCCACAGAGCCTTTCCTACATCTGGGCTGCCTGCCGTGGCAAAGTGCAGGCGTGGGGTGAGGCCATGCCTTCTCTTTCCAGGAAAAAGTGAGCCCCTGGCGGAAGCAGCAGGCCCAGGCAGAGCCTTGAGCTTGAAGCCCAGTAGCTCTGTGGCCCTCAGGGCCAGAGCAATGCTTTCAAGGCAGGGAAGCGGCCTGCAAGCTGAGTGGGAGTGGGGGAGGGGAGGGAGACAGCTGAAGCCGAGTCCAGAAGGGCGGCGATGGAAGAGCTGCAGCTGGGTCAGAGCCTGGAGGGAGGGCGGGGCCTTCACTGAGGACCCCCCCGCCCCCCGAGGCCAGCCCTAGGATCCGGCGGTCGCGCATGCGCCCTTGGCCTGTGCGGTGTGTGGGGGCTTGAACCCAAGCCCGCAGGGCTCCCGGAGCGGCCAGAGAAAGAAGGGCCCATGGAGAGGTAGGCGAGGTGGGCAGGGGGCGCCACCTTACTCTCCTCAGCTCCCTGAGGGAGAGAGAGAGAGACAGAGACAGAGAGAGAGATCCCTGACCTCTGAGTCTCTGCCTCCACCGCTGGCTGGTGCCAACTCACGCGCCATCCCACTTCCAGCCATCACCCCCACGCCTGCCCCGGGGCCAGCCCCACCACAGAGAGGCCGGTTGGTTCCTGCTCACCTCTGTGCCGTCCCTTCCCGACCTGACCCCAGTGCAGGGGATAAGCTTCAGACAAGTCTTTCCATGTCCCTCTGCATGACAATAGACTTCCTCCCCTCTCCCATTCCACAGGCCCACCCGTGACATCCACCTTTGTCATTAGCTCAGGAGAGGATGCAAGATGAGAATCTCTGCTATTGTGTGGGGAGACTCAGTTTCCCGGGTTTCCCCCATGGACACATGTTCTTCAGCTGGGTCTGATTTTCTCCAGACAAGCTGTCTTGGGAAGGATTTGGCCAGCCCTAAGAACCTGAAGGGAAAGGGCGGAGGGGGGTTCTCTCTCTGCCCCCGACAGCCCCGAGCTGGGTCGGTCCCTCAGACCTGGCCAGGGGCAGCCCATCCCCCGGCGCCCTTCCCCGGGGCATCCAAGGGCAGGCTCGGCGCCAGCCCCACCCCGCTCGCCACTGCCCGAACATCGTCCTCCCTCGTGGGGCCTGGGCAGGACAGTGACCCGGCTGTGGGTGGTCTCCAGATCTCAGGCCTGGCACACCGTTTACCAGGCTGCTTCCTCCTCTGACGGGGGCCCAGCACACGCCCCAGGAGACTTGGCAGCCGCCCCCAGGGCTCTATCCTCTGAAACTCGTCCCTTTGGAAGGGGCCTGGCCCAGGTGCCAGGTTCGGCTGGTCGGCCAGCCTCCTTTGGAGAAAGCAGGCAAGCCGAGCCAGGCTTGCAGTGGCCCTGGCGTGACACCTGCCACCTCAGGCAGAGGGCCTCCCGCGTGCCCTCCATGGCGGGTTTCTCCCCGGAGCCGTGGCCTGGGCACTAGGAAGGCCGGGCCTCCCCGACTCCCGGGAGGAGGGGCTAGCCCAGTTGCGCCCTGGCCCCCAAACCCTCTGGTGCCATCTGCCTGTCTCGGCACTTCTGACTCCACAGAGCCTTTCCTACATCTGGGCTGCCTGCCGTGGCAAAGTGCAGGCGTGGGGTGAGGCCATGCCTTCTCTTTCCAGGAAAAAGTGAGCCCCTGGCGGAAGCAGCAGGCCCAGGCAGAGCCTTGAGCTTGAAGCCCAGTAGGTCTGTGGCCCTCAGGGCCAGAGCAATGCTTTCAAGGCAGGGAAGCGGCCTGCAAGCTGAGTGGGAGTGGGGGAGGGGAGGGAGACAGCTGAAGCCGAGTCCAGAAGGGCGGCGATGGAAGAGCTGCAGCTGGGTCAGAGCCTGGAGGGAGGGCGGGGCCTTCACTGAGGACCCCCCCGCCCCCCGAGGCCAGCCCTAGGATCCGGCGGTCGCGCATGCGCCCTTGGCCTGTGCGGTGTGTGGGGGCTTGAACCCAAGCCCGCAGGGCTCCCGGAGCGGCCAGAGAAAGAAGGGCCCATGGAGAGGTAGGCGAGGTGGGCAGGGGGCGCCACCTTACTCTCCTCAGCTCCCTGAGGGAGAGAGAGAGAGACAGAGACAGAGAGAGAGATCCCTGACCTCTGAGTCTCTGCCTCCACCGCTGGCTGGTGCCAACTCACGCGCCATCCCACTTCCAGCCATCACCCCCACGCCTGCCCCGGGGCCAGCCACACCACAGAGAGGCCGGTTGGTTCCTGCTCACCTCTGTGCCTTCCCTTCCCGACCTGACCCCAGTGCAGGGGATAAGCTTCAGACAAGTCTTTCCATGTCCCTCTGCATGACAATAGACTTCCTCCCCTCTCCCATTCCACAGGCCCACCCGGGACATCCACCTTTGTCATTAGCTCAGGAGAGGATGCAAGATGAGAATCTCTGCTATTGTGTGGGGAGACTCAGTTTCCCGGGTTTCCCCCATGGACACATGTTCTTCAGCTGGGTCTGATTTTCTCCAGACAAGCTGTCTTGGGAAGGATTTGGCCAGCCCTAAGAAGCTGAAGGGAAAGGGCGGAGGGGGGTTCTCTCTCTGCCCCCGACAGCCCCGAGCTGGGTCGGTCCCTCAGACCTGGCCAGGGGCAGCCCATCCCCCGGCGCCCTTCCCCGGGGCATCCAAGGGCAGGCTCGGCGCCAGCCCCACCCCGCTCGCCACTGCCCGACCATCGTCCTCCCTCATGGGGCCTGGGCAGGACAGTGACACGGCTGTGGGTGGTCTCCAGATCTCAGGCCTGGCACACCGTTTACCAGGCTGCTTCCTCCTCTGACGGGGGCCCAGCACACGCCCCAGGAGACTTGGCAGCCGTCCCCAGGGCTCTATCCTCTGAAACTCGTCCCCTTGGAAGGGGCCTGGCCCAGGTGCCAGGTTCGGCTGGTCGGCCAGCCTCCTTTGGAGAAAGCAGGCAAGCCGAGCCAGGCTTGCAGTGGCCCTGGCGTGACACCTGCCACCTCAGGCAGAGGGCCTCCCGCGTGCCCTCCATGGCGGGTTTCTCCCCGGAGCCGTGGCCTGGGCACTAGGAAGGCCGGGCCTCCCCGACTCCCGGGAGGAGGGGCTAGCCCAGTTGCGCCCTGGCCCCCAAACCCTCTGGTGCCATCTGCCTGTCTCGGCACTTCTGACTCCACAGAGCCTTTCCTACATCTGGGCTGCCTGCCGTGGCAAAGTGCAGGCGTGGGGTGAGGCCATGCCTTCTCTTTCCAGGAAAAAGTGAGCCCCTGGCGGAAGCAGCAGGCCCAGGCAGAGCCTTGAGCTTGAAGCCCAGTAGCTCTGTGGCCCTCAGGGCCAGAGCAATGCTTTCAAGGCAGGGAAGCGGCCTGCAAGCTGAGTGGGAGTGGGGGAGGGGAGGGAGACAGCTGAAGCCGAGTCCAGAAGGGCGGCGATGGAAGAGCTGCAGCTGGGTCAGAGCCTGGAGGGAGGGCGGGGCCTTCACTGAGGACCCCCCCGCCCCCCGAGGCCAGCCCTAGGATCCGGCGGTCGCGCATGCGCCCTTGGCCTGTGCGGTGTGTGGGGGCTTGAACCCAAGCCCGCAGGGCTCCCGGAGCGGCCAGAGAAAGAAGGGCCCATGGAGAGGTAGGCGAGGTGGGCAGGGGGCGCCACCTTACTCTCCTCAGCTCCCTGAGGGAGAGAGAGAGAGACAGAGACAGAGAGAGAGATCCCTGACCTCTGAGTCTCTGCCTCCACCGCTGGCTGGTGCCAACTCACGCGCCATCCCACTTCCAGCCATCACCCCCACGCCTGCCCCGGGGCCAGCCCCACCACAGAGAGGCCGGTTGGTTCCTGCTCACCTCTGTGCCGTCCCTTCCCGACCTGACCCCAGTGCAGGGGATAAGCTTCAGACAAGTCTTTCCATGTCCCTCTGCATGACAATAGACTTCCTCCCCTCTCCCATTCCACAGGCCCACCCGTGACATCCACCTTTGTCATTAGCTCAGGAGAGGATGCAAGATGAGAATCTCTGCTATTGTGTGGGGAGACTCAGTTTCCCGGGTTTCCCCCATGGACACATGTTCTTCAGCTGGGTCTGATTTTCTCCAGACAAGCTGTCTTGGGAAGGATTTGGCCAGCCCTAAGAACCTGAAGGGAAAGGGCGGAGGGGGGTTCTCTCTCTGCCCCCGACAGCCCCGAGCTGGGTCGGTCCCTCAGACCTGGCCAGGGGCAGCCCATCCCCCGGCGCCCTTCCCCGGGGCATCCAAGGGCAGGCTCGGCGCCAGCCCCACCCCGCTCGCCACTGCCCGAACATCGTCCTCCCTCGTGGGGCCTGGGCAGGACAGTGACCCGGCTGTGGGTGGTCTCCAGATCTCAGGCCTGGCACACCGTTTACCAGGCTGCTTCCTCCTCTGACGGGGGCCCAGCACACGCCCCAGGAGACTTGGCAGCCGCCCCCAGGGCTCTATCCTCTGAAACTCGTCCCTTTGGAAGGGGCCTGGCCCAGGTGCCAGGTTCGGCTGGTCGGCCAGCCTCCTTTGGAGAAAGCAGGCAAGCCGAGCCAGGCTTGCAGTGGCCCTGGCGTGACACCTGCCACCTCAGGCAGAGGGCCTCCCGCGTGCCCTCCATGGCGGGTTTCTCCCCGGAGCCGTGGCCTGGGCACTAGGAAGGCCGGGCCTCCCCGACTCCCGGGAGGAGGGGCTAGCCCAGTTGCGCCCTGGCCCCCAAACCCTCTGGTGCCATCTGCCTGTCTCGGCACTTCTGACTCCACAGAGCCTTTCCTACATCTGGGCTGCCTGCCGTGGCAAAGTGCAGGCGTGGGGTGAGGCCATGCCTTCTCTTTCCAGGAAAAAGTGAGCCCCTGGCGGAAGCAGCAGGCCCAGGCAGAGCCTTGAGCTTGAAGCCCAGTAGGTCTGTGGCCCTCAGGGCCAGAGCAATGCTTTCAAGGCAGGGAAGCGGCCTGCAAGCTGAGTGGGAGTGGGGGAGGGGAGGGAGACAGCTGAAGCCGAGTCCAGAAGGGCGGCGATGGAAGAGCTGCAGCTGGGTCAGAGCCTGGAGGGAGGGCGGGGCCTTCACTGAGGACCCCCCCGCCCCCCGAGGCCAGCCCTAGGATCCGGCGGTCGCGCATGCGCCCTTGGCCTGTGCGGTGTGTGGGGGCTTGAACCCAAGCCCGCAGGGCTCCCGGAGCGGCCAGAGAAAGAAGGGCCCATGGAGAGGTAGGCGAGGTGGGCAGGGGGCGCCACCTTACTCTCCTCAGCTCCCTGAGGGAGAGAGAGAGAGACAGAGACAGAGAGAGAGATCCCTGACCTCTGAGTCTCTGCCTCCACCGCTGGCTGGTGCCAACTCACGCGCCATCCCACTTCCAGCCATCACCCCCACGCCTGCCCCGGGGCCAGCCCCACCACAGAGAGGCCGGTTGGTTCCTGCTCACCTCTGTGCCGTCCCTTCCCGACCTGACCCCAGTGCAGGGGATAAGCTTCAGACAAGTCTTTCCATGTCCCTCTGCATGACAATAGACTTCCTCCCCTCTCCCATTCCACAGGCCCACCCACCCGGGACATCCACCTTTGTCATTAGCTCAGGAGAGGATGCAAGATGAGAATCTCTGCTATTGTGTGGGGAGACTCAGTTTCCCGGGTTTCCCCCATGGACACATGTTCTTCAGCTGGGTCTGATTTTCTCCAGACAAGCTGTCTTGGGAAGGATTTGGCCAGCCCTAAGAAGCTGAAGGGAAAGGGCGGAGGGGGGTTCTCTCTCTGCCCCCGACAGCCCCGAGCTGGGTCGGTCCCTCAGACCTGGCCAGGGGCAGCCCATCCCCCGGCGCCCTTCCCCGGGGCATCCAAGGGCAGGCTCGGCGCCAGCCCCACCCCGCTCGCCACTGCCCGACCATCGTCCTCCCTCGTGGGGCCTGGGCAGGACAGTGACCCGGCTGTGGGTGGTCTCCAGATCTCAGGCCTGGCACACCGTTTACCAGGCTGCTTCCTCCTCTGACGGGGGGCCCAGCACACGCCCCAGGAGACTTGGCAGCCGCCCCCAGGGCTCTATCCTCTGAAACTCGTCCCCTTGGAAGGGGCCTGGCCCAGGTGCCAGGTTCGGCTGGTCGGCCAGCCTCCTTTGGAGAAAGCAGGCAAGCCGAGCCAGGCTTGCAGTGGCCCTGGCGTGACACCTGCCACCTCAGGCAGAGGGCCTCCCGCGTGCCCTCCATGGCGGGTTTCTCCCCGGAGCCGTGGCCTGGGCACTAGGAAGGCCGGGCCTCCCCGACTCCCGGGAGGAGGGGCTAGCCCAGTTGCGCCCTGGCCCCCAAACCCTCTGGTGCCATCTGCCTGTCTCGGCACTTCTGACTCCACAGAGCCTTTCCTACATCTGGGCTGCCTGCCGTGGCAAAGTGCAGGCGTGGGGTGAGGCCATGCCTTCTCTTTCCAGGAAAAAGTGAGCCCCTGGCGGAAGCAGCAGGCCCAGGCAGAGCCTTGAGCTTGAAGCCCAGTAGGTCTGTGGCCCTCAGGGCCAGAGCAATGCTTTCAAGGCAGGGAAGCGGCCTGCAAGCTGAGTGGGAGTGGGGGAGGGGAGGGAGACAGCTGAAGCCGAGTCCAGAAGGGCGGCGATGGAAGAGCTGCAGCTGGGTCAGAGCCTGGAGGGAGGGCGGGGCCTTCACTGAGGACCCCCCCGCCCCCCGAGGCCAGCCCTAGGATCCGGCGGTCGCGCATGCGCCCTTGGCCTGTGCGGTGTGTGGGGGCTTGAACCCAAGCCCGCAGGGCTCCCGGAGCGGCCAGAGAAAGAAGGGCCCATGGAGAGGTAGGCGAGGTGGGCAGGGGGCGCCACCTTACTCTCCTCAGCTCCCTGAGGGAGAGAGAGAGAGACAGAGACAGAGAGAGAGATCCCTGACCTCTGAGTCTCTGCCTCCACCGCTGGCTGGTGCCAACTCACGCGCCATCCCACTTCCAGCCATCACCCCCACGCCTGCCCCGGGGCCAGCCCCACCACAGAGAGGCCGGTTGGTTCCTGCTCACCTCTGTGCCTTCCCTTCCCGACCTGACCCCAGTGCAGGGGATAAGCTTCAGACAAGTCTTTCCATGTCCCTCTGCATGACAATAGACTTCCTCCCCTCTCCCATTCCACAGGCCCACCCGGGACATCCACCTTGGTCATTAGCTCAGGAGAGGATGCAAGATGAGAATCTCTGCTATTGTGTGGGGAGACTCAGTTTCCCGGGTTTCCCCCATGGACACATGTTCTTCAGCTGGGTCTGATTTTCTCCAGACAAGCTGTCTTGGGAAGGATTTGGCCAGCCCTAAGAAGCTGAAGGGAAAGGGCGGAGGGGGGTTCTCTCTCTGCCCCCGACAGCCCCGAGCTGGGTCGGTCCCTCAGACCTGGCCAGGGGCAGCCCATCCCCCGGCGCCCTTCCCCGGGGCATCCAAGGGCAGGCTCGGCGCCAGCCCCACCCCGCTCGCCACTGCCCGACCATCGTCCTCCCTCATGGGGCCTGGGCAGGACAGTGACCCGGCTGTGGGTGGTCTCCAGATCTCAGGCCTGGCACACCGTTTACCAGGCTGCTTCCTCCTCTGACGGGGGCCCAGCACACGCCCCAGGAGACTTGGCAGCCGTCCCCAGGGCTCTATCCTCTGAAACTCGTCCCCTTGGAAGGGGCCTGGCCCAGGTGCCAGGTTCGGCTGGTCGGCCAGCCTCCTTTGGAGAAAGCAGGCAAGCCGAGCCAGGCTTGCAGTGGCCCTGGCGTGACACCTGCCACCTCAGGCAGAGGGCCTCCCGCGTGCCCTCCATGGCGGGTTTCTCCCCGGAGCCGTGGCCTGGGCACTAGGAAGGCCGGGCCTCCCCGACTCCCGGGAGGAGGGGCTAGCCCAGTTGCGCCCTGGCCCCCAAACCCTCTGGTGCCATCTGCCTGTCTCGGCACTTCTGACTCCACAGAGCCTTTCCTACATCTGGGCTGCCTGCCGTGGCAAAGTGCAGGCGTGGGGTGAGGCCATGCCTTCTCTTTCCAGGAAAAAGTGAGCCCCTGGCGGAAGCAGCAGGCCCAGGCAGAGCCTTGAGCTTGAAGCCCAGTAGGTCTGTGGCCCTCAGGGCCAGAGCAATGCTTTCAAGGCAGGGAAGCGGCCTGCAAGCTGAGTGGGAGTGGGGGAGGGGAGGGAGACAGCTGAAGCCGAGTCCAGAAGGGCGGCGATGGAAGAGCTGCAGCTGGGTCAGAGCCTGGAGGGAGGGCGGGGCCTTCACTGAGGACCCCCCCGCCCCCCGAGGCCAGCCCTAGGATCCGGCGGTCGCGCATGCGCCCTTGGCCTGTGCGGTGTGTGGGGGCTTGAACCCAAGCCCGCAGGGCTCCCGGAGCGGCCAGAGAAAGAAGGGCCCATGGAGAGGTAGGCGAGGTGGGCAGGGGGCGCCACCTTACTCTCCTCAGCTCCCTGAGGGAGAGAGAGAGAGACAGAGACAGAGAGAGAGATCCCTGACCTCTGAGTCTCTGCCTCCACCGCTGGCTGGTGCCAACTCACGCGCCATCCCACTTCCAGCCATCACCCCCACGCCTGCCCCGGGGCCAGCCCCACCACAGAGAGGCCGGTTGGTTCCTGCTCACCTCTGTGCCGTCCCTTCCCGACCTGACCCCAGTGCAGGGGATAAGCTTCAGACAAGTCTTTCCATGTCCCTCTGCATGACAATAGACTTCCTCCCCTCTCCCATTCCACAGGCCCACCCGTGACATCCACCTTTGTCATTAGCTCAGGAGAGGATGCAAGATGAGAATCTCTGCTATTGTGTGGGGAGACTCAGTTTCCCGGGTTTCCCCCATGGACACATGTTCTTCAGCTGGGTCTGATTTTCTCCAGACAAGCTGTCTTGGGAAGGATTTGGCCAGCCCTAAGAACCTGAAGGGAAAGGGCGGAGGGGGGTTCTCTCTCTGCCCCCGACAGCCCCGAGCTGGGTCGGTCCCTCAGACCTGGCCAGGGGCAGCCCATCCCCCGGCGCCCTTCCCCGGGGCATCCAAGGGCAGGCTCGGCGCCAGCCCCACCCCGCTCGCCACTGCCCGAACATCGTCCTCCCTCGTGGGGCCTGGGCAGGACAGTGACCCGGCTGTGGGTGGTCTCCAGATCTCAGGCCTGGCACACCGTTTACCAGGCTGCTTCCTCCTCTGACGGGGGCCCAGCACACGCCCCAGGAGACTTGGCAGCCGCCCCCAGGGCTCTATCCTCTGAAACTCGTCCCTTTGGAAGGGGCCTGGCCCAGGTGCCAGGTTCGGCTGGTCGGCCAGCCTCCTTTGGAGAAAGCAGGCAAGCCGAGCCAGGCTTGCAGTGGCCCTGGCGTGACACCTGCCACCTCAGGCAGAGGGCCTCCCGCGTGCCCTCCATGGCGGGTTTCTCCCCGGAGCCGTGGCCTGGGCACTAGGAAGGCCGGGCCTCCCCGACTCCCGGGAGGAGGGGCTAGCCCAGTTGCGCCCTGGCCCCCAAACCCTCTGGTGCCATCTGCCTGTCTCGGCACTTCTGACTCCACAGAGCCTTTCCTACATCTGGGCTGCCTGCCGTGGCAAAGTGCAGGCGTGGGGTGAGGCCATGCCTTCTCTTTCCAGGAAAAAGTGAGCCCCTGGCGGAAGCAGCAGGCCCAGGCAGAGCCTTGAGCTTGAAGCCCAGTAGGTCTGTGGCCCTCAGGGCCAGAGCAATGCTTTCAAGGCAGGGAAGCGGCCTGCAAGCTGAGTGGGAGTGGGGGAGGGGAGGGAGACAGCTGAAGCCGAGTCCAGAAGGGCGGCGATGGAAGAGCTGCAGCTGGGTCAGAGCCTGGAGGGAGGGCGGGGCCTTCACTGAGGACCCCCCCCCGCCCCCCGAGGCCAGCCCTAGGATCCGGCGGTCGCGCATGCGCCCTTGGCCTGTGCGGTGTGTGGGGGCTTGAACCCAAGCCCGCAGGGCTCCCGGAGCGGCCAGAGAAAGAAGGGCCCATGGAGAGGTAGGCGAGGTGGGCAGGGGGCGCCACCTTACTCTCCTCAACTCCCTGAGGGAGAGAGAGAGAGACAGAGACAGAGAGAGAGATCCCTGACCTCTGAGTCTCTGCCTCCACCGCTGGCTGGTGCCAACTCACGCGCCATCCCACTTCCAGCCATCACCCCCACGCCTGCCCCGGGGCCAGCCCCACCACAGAGAGGCCGGTTGGTTCCTGCTCACCTCTGTGCCGTCCCTTCCCGACCTGACCCCAGTGCAGGGGATAAGCTTCAGACAAGTCTTTCCATGTCCCTCTGCATGACAATAGACTTCCTCCCCTCTCCCATTCCACAGGCCCACCCACCCGGGACATCCACCTTTGTCATTAGCTCAGGAGAGGATGCAAGATGAGAATCTCTGCTATTGTGTGGGGAGACTCAGTTTCCCGGGTTTCCCCCATGGACACATGTTCTTCAGCTGGGTCTGATTTTCTCCAGACAAGCTGTCTTGGGAAGGATTTGGCCAGCCCTAAGAACCTGAAGGGAAAGGGCGGAGGGGGGTTCTCTCTCTGCCCCCGACAGCCCCGAGCTGGGTCGGTCCCTCAGACCTGGCCAGGGGCAGCCCATCCCCCGGCGCCCTTCCCCGGGGCATCCAAGGGCAGGCTCGGCGCCAGCCCCACCCCGCTCGCCACTGCCCGACCATCGTCCTCCCTCGTGGGGCCTGGGCAGGACAGTGACCCGGCTGTGGGTGGTCTCCAGATCTCAGGCCTGGCACACCGTTTACCAGGCTGCTTCCTCCTCTGACGGGGGCCCAGCACACGCCCCAGGAGACTTGGCAGCCGCCCCCAGGGCTCTATCCTCTGAAACTCGTCCCTTTGGAAGGGGCCTGGCCCAGGTGCCAGGTTCGGCTGGTCGGCCAGCCTCCTTTGGAGAAAGCAGGCAAGCCGAGCCAGGCTTGCAGTGGCCCTGGCGTGACACCTGCCACCTCAGGCAGAGGGCCTCCCGCGTGCCCTCCATGGCGGGTTTCTCCCCGGAGCCGTGGCCTGGGCACTAGGAAGGCCGGGCCTCCCCGACTCCCGGGAGGAGGGGCTAGCCCAGTTGCGCCCTGGCCCCCAAACCCTCTGGTGCCATCTGCCTGTCTCGGCACTTCTGACTCCACAGAGCCTTTCCTACATCTGGGCTGCCTGCCGTGGCAAAGTGCAGGCGTGGGGTGAGGCCATGCCTTCTCTTTCCAGGAAAAAGTGAGCCCCTGGCGGAAGCAGCAGGCCCAGGCAGAGCCTTGAGCTTGAAGCCCAGTAGGTCTGTGGCCCTCAGGGCCAGAGCAATGCTTTCAAGGCAGGGAAGCGGCCTGCAAGCTGAGTGGGAGTGGGGGAGGGGAGGGAGACAGCTGAAGCCGAGTCCAGAAGGGCGGCGATGGAAGAGCTGCAGCTGGGTCAGAGCCTGGAGGGAGGGCGGGGCCTTCACTGAGGACCCCCCCCCCGCCCCCCGAGGCCAGCCCTAGGATCCGGCGGTCGCGCATGCGCCCTTGGCCTGTGCGGTGTGTGGGGGCTTGAACCCAAGCCCGCAGGGCTCCCGGAGCGGCCAGAGAAAGAAGGGCCCATGGAGAGGTAGGCGAGGTGGGCAGGGGGCGCCACCTTACTCTCCTCAACTCCCTGAGGGAGAGAGAGAGAGACAGAGACAGAGAGAGAGATCCCTGACCTCTGAGTCTCTGCCTCCACCGCTGGCTGGTGCCAACTCACGCGCCATCCCACTTCCAGCCATCACCCCCACGCCTGCCCCGGGGCCAGCCCCACCACAGAGAGGCCGGTTGGTTCCTGCTCACCTCTGTGCCGTCCCTTCCCGACCTGACCCCAGTGCAGGGGATAAGCTTCAGACAAGTCTTTCCATGTCCCTCTGCATGACAATAGACTTCCTCCCCTCTCCCATTCCACAGGCCCACCCACCCGGGACATCCACCTTTGTCATTAGCTCAGGAGAGGATGCAAGATGAGAATCTCTGCTATTGTGTGGGGAGACTCAGTTTCCCGGGTTTCCCCCATGGACACATGTTCTTCAGCTGGGTCTGATTTTCTCCAGACAAGCTGTCTTGGGAAGGATTTGGCCAGCCCTAAGAACCTGAAGGGAAAGGGCGGAGGGGGGTTCTCTCTCTGCCCCCGACAGCCCCGAGCTGGGTCGGTCCCTCAGACCTGGCCAGGGGCAGCCCATCCCCCGGCGCCCTTCCCTGTGGCATCCAAGGGCAGGCTCGGCGCCAGCCCCACCCCGCTCGCCACTGCCCGACCATCGTCCTCCCTCGTGGGGCCTGGGCAGGACAGTGACCCGGCTGTGGGTGGTCTCCAGATCTCAGGCCTGGCACACCGTTTACCAGGCTGCTTCCTCCTCTGACGGGGGGCCCAGCACACGCCCCAGGAGACTTGGCAGCCGCCCCCAGGGCTCTATCCTCTGAAACTCGTCCCCTTGGAAGGGGCCTGGCCCAGGTGCCAGGTTCGGCTGGTCGGCCAGCCTCCTTTGGAGAAAGCAGGCAAGCCGAGCCAGGCTTGCAGTGGCCCTGGCGTGACACCTGCCACCTCAGGCAGAGGGCCTCCCGCGTGCCCTCCATGGCGGGTTTCTCCCCGGAGCCGTGGCCTGGGCACTAGGAAGGCCGGGCCTCCCCGACTCCCGGGAGGAGGGGCTAGCCCAGTTGCGCCCTGGCCCCCAAACCCTCTGGTGCCATCTGCCTGTCTCGGCACTTCTGACTCCACAGAGCCTTTCCTACATCTGGGCTGCCTGCCGTGGCAAAGTGCAGGCGTGGGGTGAGGCCATGCCTTCTCTTTCCAGGAAAAAGTGAGCCCCTGGCGGAAGCAGCAGGCCCAGGCAGAGCCTTGGGCTTGAAGCCCAGTAGGTCTGTGGCCCTCAGGGCCAGAGCAATGCTTTCAAGGCAGGGAAGCGGCCTGCAAGCTGAGTGGGAGTGGGGGAGGGGAGGGAGACAGCTGAAGCCGAGTCCAGAAGGGCGGCGATGGAAGAGCTGCAGCTGGGTCAGAGCCTGGAGGGAGGGCGGGGCCTTCACTGAGGACCCCCCCGCCCCCCGAGGCCAGCCCTAGGATCCGGCGGTCGCGCATGCGCCCTTGGCCTGTGCGGTGTGTGGGGGCTTGAACCCAAGCCCGCAGGGCTCCCGGAGCGGCCAGAGAAAGAAGGGCCCATGGAGAGGTAGGCGAGGTGGGCAGGGGGCGCCACCTTACTCTCCTCAGCTCCCTGAGGGAGAGAGAGAGAGACAGAGACAGAGAGAGAGATCCCTGACCTCTGAGTCTCTGCCTCCACCGCTGGCTGGTGCCAACTCACGCGCCATCCCACTTCCAGCCATCACCCCCACGCCTGCCCCGGGGCCAGCCCCACCACAGAGAGGCCGGTTGGTTCCTGCTCACCTCTGTGCCGTCCCTTCCCGACCTGACCCCAGTGCAGGGGATAAGCTTCAGACAAGTCTTTCCATGTCCCTCTGCATGACAATAGACTTCCTCCCCTCTCCCATTCCACAGGCCCACCCGGGACATCCACCTTTGTCATTAGCTCAGGAGAGGATGCAAGATGAGAATCTCTGCTATTGTGTGGGGAGACTCAGTTTCCCGGGTTTCCCCCATGGACACATGTTCTTCAGCTGGGTCTGATTTTCTCCAGACAAGCTGTCTTGGGAAGGATTTGGCCAGCCCTAAGAAGCTGAAGGGAAAGGGCGGAGGGGGGTTCTCTCTCTGCCCCCGACAGCCCCGAGCTGGGTCGGTCCCTCAGACCTGGCCAGGGGCAGCCCATCCCCCGGCGCCCTTCCCCGGGGCATCCAAGGGCAGGCTCGGCGCCAGCCCCACCCCGCTCGCCACTGCCCGACCATCGTCCTCCCTCGTGGGGCCTGGGCAGGACAGGGACCCGGCTGTGGGTGGTCTCCAGATCTCAGGCCTGGCACACCGTTTACCAGGCTGCTTCCTCCTCTGACGGGGGCCCAGCACACGCCCCAGGAGACTTGGCAGCCGCCCCCAGGGCTCTATCCTCTGAAACTCGTCCCCTTGGAAGGGGCCTGGCCCAGGTGCCAGGTTCGGCTGGTCGGCCAGCCTCCTTTGGAGAAAGCAGGCAAGCCGAGCCAGGCTTGCAGTGGCCCTGGCGTGACACCTGCCACCTCAGGCAGAGGGCCTCCCGCGTGCCCTCCATGGCGGGTTTCTCCCCGGAGCCGTGGCCTGGGCACTAGGAAGGCCGGGCCTCCCCGACTCCCGGGAGGAGGGGCTAGCCCAGTTGCGCCCTGGCCCCCAAACCCTCTGGTGCCATCTGCCTGTCTCGGCACTTCTGACTCCACAGAGCCTTTCCTACATCTGGGCTGCCTGCCGTGGCAAAGTGCAGGCGTGGGGTGAGGCCATGCCTTCTCTTTCCAGGAAAAAGTGAGCCCCTGGCGGAAGCAGCAGGCCCAGGCAGAGCCTTGAGCTTGAAGCCCAGTAGGTCTGTGGCCCTCAGGGCCAGAGCCATGCTTTCAAGGCAGGGAAGCGGCCTGCAAGCTGAGTGGGAGTGGGGGAGGGGAGGGAGACAGCTGAAGCCGAGTCCAGAAGGGCGGCGATGGAAGAGCTGCAGCTGGGTCAGAGCCTGGAGGGAGGGCGGGGCCTTCACTGAGGACCCCCCCCCCCGAGGCCAGCCCTAGGCCCCGGCGGTCGCGCATGCGCCCTTGGCCTGTGCGGTGTGTGGGGGGTTGAACCCAAGCCCGCAGGGCTCCCGGAGCGGCCAGAGAATGAAGGGCCCATGGAGAGGTAGGCGAGGTGGTCAGGGGGCGCCACCTTACTCTGCTCAGCTCCCTGAGGGAGAGAGAGAGAGACAGAGACAGAGAGAGAGATCCCTGACCTCTGAGTCTCTGCCTCCACCGCTGGCTGGTGCCAACTCACGCGCCATCCCACTTCCAGCCATCACCCCCACGCCTGCCCCGGGGCCAGCCCCACCACAGAGAGGCCGGTTGGTTCCTGCTCACCTCTGTGCCGTCCCTTCCCGACCTGACCCCAGTGCAGGGGATAAGCTTCAGACAAGTCTTTCCATGTCCCTCTGCATGACAATAGACTTCCTCCCCTCTCCCATTCCACAGGCCCACCCGGGACATCCACCTTTGTCATTAGCTCAGGAGAGGATGCAAGATGAGAATCTCTGCTATTGTGTGGGGAGACTCAGTTTCCCGGGTTTCCCCCATGGACACATGTTCTTCAGCTGGGTCTGATTTTCTCCAGACAAGCTGTCTTGGGAAGGATTTGGCCAGCCCTAAGAACCTGAAGGGAAAGGGCGGAGGGGGGTTCTCTCTCTGCCCCCGACAGCCCCGAGCTGGGTCGGTCCCTCAGACCCGGCCAGGGGCAGCCCATTCCCCGGCGCCCTTCCCCGGGGCATCCAAGGGCAGGCTGGGCGCCAGCCCCACCCCGCTCGCCACTGCCCGACCATCGTCCTCCCTCGGGGGGCCTGGGCAGGACAGGGACCCGGCTGTGGGAGGCCTCCAGATCTCAGGCCTGGCACACCGTTTACCAGGCTGCTTCCTCCTCTGACGGGGGCCCAGCACACGCCCCAGGAGACTTGGCAGCCGCCCCCAGGGCTCTAGCCTCTGGAACTCGTCCCCTTGGAAGGGGCCTGGCCCAGGTGCCAGGTTCGGCTGGTCGGCCAGCCTCCTTTGGAGAAAGCAGGCAAGCCGAGCCAGGCTTGCAGTGGCCCTGGCGTGACACCTGCCACCTCAGGCAGAGGGCCTCCCGCGTGCCCTCCATGGCGGGTTTCTCCCCGGAGCCGTGGCCTGGACACTAGGAAGGCCGGGCCTCCCCGACTCCCGGGAGGAGGGGCTAGCCCACTTGCGCCCTGGCCCCCAAACCCTCTGGTGCCATCTGCCTGTCTCGGCACTTCTGACTCCACAGAGCCTTTCCTACATCTGGGCTGCCTGCCGTGGCAAAGTGCAGGCGTGGGGTGAGGCCATGGCTTTGTCTTTCCAGGAAAAAATGAGCCCCTGGCCGAAGCAGCAGGCCCAGGCAGAGCCTTGAGCTTGAAGCCCAGTAGGTCTGTGGCCCTCAGGGCCAGAGCAATGCTTTCAAGGCAGGGAAGCGGCCTGCAAGCTGAGTGGGAGTGGGGGAGGGGAGGGAGACAGCTGAAGCCGAGTCCAGAAGGGCGGCGATGGAAGAGCTGCAGCTGGGTCAGAGCCTGGAGGGAGGGGGGGCCTTCACTGAGGACCCCCCCCCCCCGAGGCCAGCCCTAGGCCCCGGCGGTCGCGCATGCGCCCTTGGCCTGTGCGGTGTGTGGGGGGTTGAACCCAAGCCCGCAGGGCTCCCGGAGCGGCCAGAGAATGAAGGGCCCATGGAGAGGTAGGCGAGGTGGGCAGGGGGCGCCACCTTACTCTGCTCAGCTCCCTGAGGGAGAGAGAGAGAGACAGAGACAGAGAGAGAGATCCCTGACCTCTGAGTCTCTGCCTCCACCGCTGGCTGGTGCCAACTCACGCGCCATCCCACTTCCAGCCATCACCCCCACGCCTGCCCCGGGGCCAGCCCCACCACAGAGAGGCCGGTTGGTTCCTGCTCACCTCTGTGCCGTCCCTTCCCGACCTGACCCCAGTGCAGGGGATAAGCTTCAGACAAGTCTTTCCATGTCCCTCTGCATGACAATAGACTTCCTCCCCTCTCCCATTCCACAGGCCCACCCGGGACATCCACCTTTGTCATTAGCTCAGGAGAGGATGCAAGATGAGAATCTCTGCTATTGTGTGGGGAGACTCAGTTTCCCGGGTTTCCCCCATGGACACATGTTCTTCAGCTGGGTCTGATTTTCTCCAGACAAGCTGTCTTGGGAAGGATTTGGCCAGCCCTAAGAACCTGAAGGGAAAGGGCGGAGGGGGGTTCTCTCTCTGCCCCCGACAGCCCCGAGCTGGGTCGGTCCCTCAGACCCGGCCAGGGGCAGCCCATCCCCCGGCGCCCTTCCCCGGGGCATCCAAGGGCAGGCTCGGCGCCAGCCCCACCCCGCTCGCCACTGCCCGACCATCGTCCTCCCTCGGGGGGCCTGGGCAGGACAGGGACCCGGCTGTGGGAGGCCTCCAGATCTCAGGCCTGGCACACCGTTTACCAGGCTGCTTCCTCCTCTGACGGGGGCCCAGCACACGCCCCAGGAGACTTGGCAGCCGCCCCCAGGGCTCTAGCCTCTGGAACTCGTCCCCTTGGAAGGGGCTTGGCCCAGGTGCCAGGTTCGGCTGGTCGGCCAGCCTCCTTTGGAGAAAGCAGGCAAGCCGAGCCAGGCTTGCAGTGGCCCTGGCGTGACACCTGCCACCTCAGGCAGAGGGCCTCCCGCGTGCCCTCCATGGCGGGTTTCTCCCCGGAGCCGTGGCCTGGGCACTAGGAAGGCCGGGCCTCCCCGACTCCCGGGAGGAGGGGCTAGCCCACTTGCGCCCTGGCCCCCAAACCCTCTGGTGCCATCTGCCTGTCTCGGCACTTCTGACTCCACAGAGCCTTTCCTACATCTGGGCTGCCTGCCGTGGCAAAGTCCAGGCGTGGGGTGAGGCCATGGCTTTGTCTTTCCAGGAAAAAATGAGCCCCTGGCCGAAGCAGCAGGCCCAGGCAGAGCTTTGAGCTTGAAGCCCAGTAGGTCTGTGGCCCTCAGGGCCAGAGCAATGCTTTCAAGGCAGGGAAGCGGCCTGCAAGCTGAGTGGGAGTGGGGGAGGGGAGGGAGACAGCTGAAGCCGAGTCCAGAAGGGCGGCGATGGAAGAGCTGCAGCTGGGTCAGAGCCTGGAGGGAGGGCGGGGCCTTCACTGAGGACCCCCCCGCCCCCCGAGGCCAGCCCTAGGCCCCGGCGGTCGCGCATGCGCCCTTGGCCTGTGCGGTGTGTGGGGGCTTGAACCCAAGCCCGCAGGGCTCCCGGAGCGGCCAGAGAAAGAAGGGGCCCATGGAGAGGTAGGCGAGGTGTGGGCAGGGGGCGCCACCTTACTCTGCTCAGCTCCCTGAGGGAGGAGAGAGAGAGACAGAGACAGAGAGAGAGATCCCTGACCTCTGAGTCTCTGCCTCCACCGCTGGCTGGTGCCAACTCACGTGCCATCCCACTTCCAGCCATCACCCCCACGCCTGCCCCGGGGCCAGCCCCACCACAGAGAGGCCGGTTGGTTCCTGCTCACCTCTGTGCAGTCCCCTTCCCGACCTGAACCCCAGTGCAGGGGATAGCTTCAGGACAAGTCTTTCCATGTCTCTCTGCAGGACAATAGACTTCCTCCCCTCTCCCATTCCACAGGCCCACCCACCCAGGACATCCACCTTTGTCATTAGCTCAGGAGAGGATGCAAGATGAGAATCTCTGCTATTGTGTGGGGTGACTCACTTTCCCGGGTTTCCCCCATGGACACATGTTCTTCAGCTGGGTCTGATTTTCTCCAGACAAGCTGTCTTGGGAAGGATTTGGCCAGCCCTAAGAACCTGAAGGGAAAGGGCGGAGGGGGGTTCTCTCTCTGCCCCCGACAGCCCCGAGCTGGGGTCGGTCCCTCAGACCCGGCCAGGGGCAGCCCATCCCCCGGCGCCCTTCCCCGGGGCATCCAAGGGCAGGCTCGGCGCCAGCCCCACCCCGCCTCGCCACTGCGCCGACCATCGTCCTCCCTCGGGGGGCCTGGGCAGGACAGGGACCCGGCTGTGGGAGGCCTCCAGATCTCAGGCCTGGCACACCGTTTACCAGGCTGCTTCCTCCTCTGACGGGGGCCCAGCACACGCCCCAGGAGGACTTGGCAGCCGCCCCCAGGGCTCTAGCCTCTGGAACTCGTCCCCTTGGAAGGGGCTTGGCCCAGGTGCCAGGTTCGGGCTGGTCGGCCAGCCTCCTTTGGAGAAAGCAGGCAAGCCGAGCCAGGCTTGCAGTGGCCCTGGCGTGACACCTGCCACCTCAGGCAGAGGGCCTCCCGCGTGCCCTCCATGGCGGGTTTCTCCCCGGAGCCGTGGCCTGGGCACTAGGAAGGCCGGGCCTCCCCGACTCCCGGGAGGAGGGGCTAGCCCACTTGCGCCCTGGCCCCCAAACCCTCTGGTGCCATCTGCCTGTCTCGGCACTTCTGACTCCACAGAGCCTTTCCTACATCTGGGCTGCCTGCCGTGGCAAAGTGCAGGCGTGGGGTGAGGCCATGGCTTTGTCTTTCCAGGAAAAAATGAGCCCCTGGCCGAAGCAGCAGGCCCAGGCAGAGCTTTGAGCTTGAAGCCCAGTAGGTCTGTGGCCTAAGGGCCAGAGCAATGCTTTCAAGGCAGGGAAGCGGCTGCAAGCTGAGTGGGAGTGGGGGAGGGGAGGGAGACAGCTGAAGCGAGTCCAGAAGGGCGGCGATGGAAGAGCTGCAGCTGGGTCAGAGCCTGGAGGGAGGGCGGGGCCTTCACTGAGGACCCCCCCGCCCCCCGAGGCCAGCCCTAGGCCCCGGCGGTCGCGCATGCGCCCTTGGCCTGTGCGGTGTGTGGGGGCTTGAACCCAAGCCCGCAGGGCTCCCGGAGCGGCCAGAGAAAGAAGGGCCCATGGAGAGGTAGGCGAGGTGGGCAGGGGGCGCCACCTTACTCTGCTCAGCTCCCTGAGGGAGAGAGAGAGAGACAGAGACAGAGAGAGAGATCCCTGACCTCTGAGTCTCTGCCTCCACCGCTGGCTGGTGCCAACTCACGCGCCATCCCACTTCCAGCCATCACCCCCACGCCTGCCCCGGGGCCAGCCCCACCACAGAGAGGCCGGTTGGTTCCTGCTCACCTCTGTGCAGTCCCTTCCCGACCTGACCCCAGTGCAGGGGATAAGCTTCAGACAAGTCTTTCCATGTCTCTCTGCAGGACAATAGACTTCCTCCCCTCTCCCATTCCACAGGCCCACCCACCCAGGACATCCACCTTTGTCATTAGCTCAGGAGAGGATGCAAGATGAGAATCTCTGCTATTGTGTGGGGTGACTCACTTTCCCGGGTTTCCCCCATGGACACATGTTCTTCAGCTGGGTCTGATTTTCTCCAGACAAGCTGTCTTGGGAAGGATTTGGCCAGCCCTAAGAACCTGAAGGGAAAGGGCCGAGGGGGGGTTCTCTCTCTGCCCCCGACAGCCCCGAGCTGGGTCGGTCCCTCAGACCTGGCCAGGGGCAGCCCATCCCCCGGCGCCCTTCCCCGGGGCATCCAAGGGCAGGCTCGGCGCCAGCCCCACCCCGCTCGCCCACTGCCCGACCATCGTCCTCCCTTGGGGGGCCTGGGCAGGACAGGGACCCGGCTGTGGGAGGCCTCCAGATCTCAGGCCTGGCACACACCCGTTTACCAGGCTGCTTCCTCCTCTGACGGGGGCCCAGCACACGCCCCCAGGGAGACTTGGCAGCCGCCCCCAGGGCTCTATCCTCTGGAACTCGTCCCCTTGGAAGGGGCCTGGCCCAGGTGCCAGGTTCGGCTGGTCGGCCAGCCTCCTTTGGAGAAAGCAGGCAAGCCGAGCCAGGCTTGCAGTGGCCCTGGCGTGACACCTGCCACCTCAGGCAGAGGGCCTCCCGCGTGCCCTCCATGGCGGGTTTCTCCCCGGAGCCGTGGCCTGGGCACTAGGAAGGCCGGGCCTCCCCGACTCCCGGGAGGAGGGGCTAGCCCACTTGCGCCCCTGGCCCCAAACCCTCTGGTGCCATCTGCCTGTCTCGGCACTTCTGACTCCACAGAGCCTTTCCTACATCTGGGCTGCCTGCCGTGGCAAAGTGCAGGCGTGGGGTGAGGCCATGGCTTTGTCTTTCCAGGAAAAAATGAGCCCCCTGGCCGAAGCAGCAGGCCCAGGCGGAGCCTTGAGCTTGAAGCCCAGTAGGTCTGTGGCCCTCAGGGCCAGAGCAATGCTTTCAAGGCAGGGAAGCGGCCTGCAAGCTGAGTGGGAGTGGGGGAGGGGAGGGAGACAGCTGAAGCCGAGGTCCAGAAGGGCGGCGATGGAAGAGCTGCAGCTGGGGTCAGAGCCTGGAGGGAGGGGGGGCCTTCACTGAGGACCCCCCCCCCCGAGGCCAGCCCTAGGCCCCGGCGGTCGCCGCATGCGCCCTTGGCCTGTGCGGTGTGTGGGGGGTTGAACCCAAGCCCGCAGGGCTCCCGGAGCGGCCAGAGAATGAAGGGCCCCATGGAGAGGTAGGCGAGGTGGTCAGGGGGCGCCACCCTTACTCTGCTCAGCTCCCTGAGGGAGAGAGAGAGAGACAGAGACAGAGAGAGAGATCCCTGACCTCTGAGTCTCTGCCTCCACCCGCTGGCTGGTGCCAACTCACGCGCCATCCCACTTCCAGCCATCACCCCCACGCCTGCCCCGGGGCCAGCCCCACCACAGAGAGGCGGTTGGTTCCTGCTCACCCTCTGTGCCGTCCCTTCCCGACCTGACCCCAGTGCAGGGGATAAGCTTCAGACAAGTCTTTCCATGTCCCTCTGCATGACAATAGACTTCCTCCCCTCTCCCATTCCACAGGCCCACCGGGACATCCACCTTTGTCATTAGCTCAGGAGAGGATGCAAGATGAGAATCTCTGCTATTGTGTGGGGAGACTCAGTTTCCCGGGTTTCCCCCATGGGACACATGTTCTTCAGCTGGGTCTGATTTTCTCCAGACAAGCTGTCTTGGGAAGGATTTGGCCAGCCCTAAGAACCTGAAGGGAAAGGGCGGAGGGGGGTTCTCTCTCTGCCCCCGACAGCCCCGAGCTGGGTCGGTCCCTCAGACCCCGGCCAGGGGCAGGCCCATCCCCCGGCGCCCTTCCCCGGGGCATCCAAGGGCAGGCTCGGCGCCAGCCCCACCCCGCTCGCCACTGCCCGACCATCGTCCTCCCCTCGGGGGGCCTGGGCAGGACAGGGACCCGGCTGTGGGAGGCCTCCAGATCTCAGGCCTGGCCACACCGTTTACCAGGCTGCTTCCTCCTCTGACGGGGGGCCCAGCACACGCCCCAGGAGACTTGGCAGCCGCCCCCAGGGCTCTATCCTCTGGAACTCGTCCCCTTGGAAGGGGCTTAGCCCAGGTGCCAGGTTCGGCTGGTCGGCCAGCCTCCTTTGGAGAAAGCAGGCAAGCCGAGCCAGGCTTGCAGTGGCCCTGGCGTGACACCTGCCACCTCAGGCAGAGGGGCCTCCCGCGTGCCCTCCATGGCGGGTTTCTCCCCGGAGCCGTGGCCTGGGCACTAGGAAGGCCGGGCCTCCCCCGACTCCCGGGAGGAGGGGCTAGCCCACTTGCGCCCCTGGCCCCCAAACCCTCTGGTGCCATCTGCCTGTCTCGGCACTTCTGACTCCACAGAGCCTTTCCTACATCTGGGCTGCCTGCCGTGGCAAAGTGCAGGCGTGGGGTGAGGCCATGGCTTTGTCTTTCCAGGAAAAAATGAGCCCCTGGCCGAAGCAGCAGGCCCAGGCAGAGCCTTGAGCTTGAAGCCCAGTAGGTCTGTGGCCCTCAGGGCCAGAGCCATGCTTTCAAGGCAGGGAAGCGGCCTGCAAGCTGAGTGGGAGTGGGGGAGGGGAGGGAGACAGCTGAAGCCGAGTCCAGAAGGGCGGCGATGGGAAGAGCTGCAGCTGGGTCAGAGCCTGGAGGGAGGGCGGGGCCTTCACTGAGGACCCCCCCCCGCCCCCCGAGGCCAGCCCTAGGATCCGGCGGTCGCGCATGCGCCCTTGGGCCTGTGCGGTGTGTGGGGGCTTGAACCCAAGCCCGCAGGGCACCCGGAGCGGCCAGAGAAAGAAGGGCCCATGGAGAGGTAGGCGAGGTGGGCAGGGGGGCGCCACCTTACTCTCCTCAACTCCCTGAGGGAGAGAGAGAGAGACAGAGACAGAGAGAGAGATCCCTGACCTCTGAGTCTCTGCCTCCACCGCTGGCTGGTGCCAACTCACGCGCCATCCCACTTCCAGCCATCACCCCCACGCCTGCCCCGGGGCCAGCCCCACCACAGAGAGGCCGGTTGGTTCCTGCTCACCTCTGTGCCGTCCCTTCCCGACCTGACCCCAGTGCAGGGGATAAGCTTCAGACAAGTCTTTCCATGTCCCTCTGCATGACAATAGACTTCCTCCCCTCTCCCATTCCACAGGCCCACCCACCCGGGACATCCACCTTTGTCATTAGCTCAGGAGAGGATGCAAGATGAGAATCTCTGCTATTGTGTGGGGAGACTCAGTTTCCCGGGTTTCCCCCATGGACACATGTTCTTCAGCTGGGTCTGATTTTCCTCCAGACAAGCTGTCTTGGGAAGGATTGGCCAGCCCTAAGAACCTGAAGGGAAAGGGCGGAGGGGGGTTCTCTCTCTGCCCCCGACAGCCCCGAGCTGGGTCGGTCCCTCAGACCTGGCCAGGGGCAGCCCATCCCCCGGCGCCCTTCCCTGTGGCATCCAAGGGCAGGCTCGGCGCCAGCCCCACCCCGCTCGCCACTGCCCGACCATCGTCCTCCCTCGTGGGGCACTGGGCAGGACAGTGACCCCGGCTGTGGGTGGTCTCCAGATCTCAGGCCTGGCACACCGTTTACCAGGCTGCTTCCTCCTCTGACGGGGGGGCCCAGCACACGCCCCAGGAGACTTGGCAGCCGCCCCCAGGGCTCTATCCTCTGAAACTCGTCCCCTTGGAAGGGGCCTGGCCCAGGTGCCAGGTTCGGCTGGTCGGCCAGCCTCCTTTGGAGAAAGCAGGCAAGCCGAGCCAGGCTTGCAGTGGCCCTGGCGTGACACACCTGCCACCTCAGGCAGAGGGCCTCCCGCGTGCCCTCCATGGCGGGTTTCTCCCCGGAGCCGTGGCCTGGGCACTAGGAAGGCCGGGCCTCCCCGACTCCCGGGAGGAGGGGGCTAGCCCAGTTGCGCCCTGGCCCCCAAACCCTCTGGTGCCATCTGCCTGTCTCGGCACTTCTGACTCCACAGAGCCTTTCCTACATCTGGGCTGCCTGCCGTGGCCAAAGTGCAGGCGTGGGGTGAGGCCATGCCTTCTCTTTCCAGGAAAAAGTGAGCCCCTGGCGGAAGCAGCAGGCCCAGGCAGAGCCTTGGGCTTGAAGCCCAGTAGGTCTGTGGCCCTCAGGGCCAGAGCAATGCTTTC